>NC_081786.1:15802281-15889781 GCF_963082965.1 Carassius carassius
CGCATGTTAACAGAAGTCAAATCCAAATATGAATGAATTTGCTATCATATTTTCTAATCTGTTATAAGGCCTACAGTTGTAAAAAGGTAGCTACATCATATCAGCATGCTCTGTTTCACAGTGTATAAATCAAACGTGTTTATATTTGAGTGATATATTGGCACTTTTATAGAGCTATTGGTATGCATAGAAACTTTAGCTTTACAATTGTTTTTCCCTGAGGTGAAACTTTTAAAGAATTTTATAAGTCTTACAAAATTTCATAGCTTATTGAAGAATGTTGCATTGCTATGGAGGTTTGCATATTTCTAGTGTGATCATTGAAAATCACAAGAAATGTGAACTGAGGGAGTGATTTATACGCAAATCTTTTGTGGTAAATCTAGGGCCCACCCTGTATTCTTTGCTCCCACTTCTGTTATGTGAGTCTAATTTGAAACATGAAGCTTGACCTCTTCTCAGGGGTCAGAGAATATAAGACTAAAGGTCCTGTCACCACTTAGACACAAACAGAAGCTGTTCAACAGGACAGACAGCTTTTATAGACCTTGTAAAAGATAGAGTGCTATGTCCGGGAAGCACCGGTAATGTAAAAATCTGCTGAAGGAAAAAAAGAAAGGGTGACTGTGAAAACATTCACTGAAGGATCTGTTTCAAGCACAGACTTGACAATTGTTCTTTTTGAGTTTGGAAAGCTTCATGGGAAAGTATGTATGAGTTTTGCTAATGAATGTCAGTTTATACAACTGTGGTCATATATTTTACATACGCCTTGCAGAATTTGCAATTATGATCTTATAAATCATGCAATTATGATCCTGCTTATTTTGTTAAAATTACCATGTATTGCAGATTAGATAGATGGGTGGATGGATGGATGGATAGATAGATGTATTGTATTGAATTGATTGCTCTTAATCAAAAAAGTCTGTAGTTTGCATCTAATCAGTTGTAAAACAAGGTCATTGCTCCTCCAAACCCTTTTTTCATTAAAGCTGAAAACAACAGACATTGAAGCTTCAGCATTGCACTTCTTTTTAGCCATTTCCTTTACTCTATAAAGTGTTTATCATGCTTTTTACTGAAAGCCAATGTGTTAGCCTTTTAATAGAAATCAGTGTTTACAAGCAAGGCCCGATTTGTATTAGATCTAATTGAGCAATATGCATCATTGATTTTACTAGTCTAAGAGGTCATAAACAACTCTTAAACCAAGCCTGCAATTAATTTATTTAAAATTATCTATTGACTTCTGATCAATGGCAATTCTTGTTTTGTTTAGTTTTTGCCTTATTTTTTTTTTTTCACCTGCTATTGTTTTAAGTACCTAATCAGCCTGAAGGACATCTGTCCTTTTTGTTTTGGGTCCTCAGTGGTGCTGTCATGGTGGCACTAACTATCACTCTCATTCTTCATGGAGTGACAATGACTGCAAGCTCTAAAGTGACAGTGGCTTCTTTAATTTGCTCTGACTTTGATTTGTCTTTTGCGAATTTGACTTCTAAATACTTTTTACAGTCCCAAATAAAGCTCAATTTTATACTCTTTATCTGCACAGTGAAATAATAAAGGAATCAATAAATAATAATAATCAGGCATATGCAATCATAATCAAAAATGAAATTTCTTTTGCAGATACAGCAGAGATGGCGAGGCTATTATGTGAGGAAGTATGTACACAATTATTATGCACGCAAGAGATATTTGGAAGGATTGACAAGGAAGAATGAACACATCAGGTGAAAAAAAATCATTTTTATGCATACTGTATACAGCTCCAAATAAAGTAATATTTGTACATAACATTACATTAGACTAATGTGCACAGATGACCATTGTTTGAAATTCTTGCAAAGACAAAGGAATGTCATGCTTTTAATGGCATGTTTGAGACATATACATTAGCAGCATGTCATGCATAAATTGCCTCTGGTTACTTGAAAATGAATAACGTTATGAAATTCAAAATTAGCCTCTGATTTGCGTGTGCCCCCACATTTATAAATATATATATATATATATATATATATATATAAGTTCCTGCTTCAGGGGCTGAAGTAAGATGCCATCTTTTACTTTTGATAAAAATGAAGTCAATTTTTTAATGCGACCAATATATTTTGTGGGAAAATATCTTAAGGGTCTAGCTAAAATTAAATGTAAATCTGTTAAGTGCTCCTTGGATCACTGACTCCCAACACCCCACCCCTCCCTCCATCTCCCTGCTCTAGCCTCTCTTTAAGTGGGAATGTTCTCTTTTAATGGGGTTTTTCACCTATGAATCACATTAACACATTGCATTTCTCTATAAAAACGTTCGGCCATCATGTACAGCAAGGTGTTTTACACTGTATATTGTAAACTTTTTCTTTTCTTTTCTATTTCCTGTTTAGGGAGAGGCCAAAATTTTGCACACAAGATAGTTGTAAACCTGTATTTTTCAGTAAGCCATACAGATGCTGAGGTCACACAAAATAGAGCGCTATAATTATGTCTATTAGCATTGTCAATTTAATTCACGTTTTTTTTTATTTAAAATCATTGCAAAAAAAGTGTGATTAAATCAATTGATCAGCTTTTAATGTCATTAATTTTATTATTTTTTGTTGACTGACAACCCTGATATCTATATATTGTGAAACACTGATTTATACTGTATATATTAAAAACATGACAGTGGTGCAAGTAAAATTGACATTTTAATTATTTAGTTACTAGCTCATTTAATCATGTCAGAATTGGTCATTGTCTGATCAATCTGCCTGGTCAGTATTAAACAGTTATTTTTGAGAATAGAAACTCTTGTCCCAGTGATATCTGTCCAACTGTGTTTTACAAACAACGTCCCATTTATTAATTTTTTCACCCGTCCTTCTCTCTCTGTCTGCTAGTGCATTAATTAATTGTTTATGTAACGCTTGTGAGGTCATGATGAATCAGTCAAAGATGCGAAGTGAAAGATCACTGTGCTGATTCTGACAATCTGTTCCACGTTGGGCTCAGGATCACCCACTGACTGATTAGTCATCCCTCAAAGGTCTTGATGCCAGGATTTTAATCCATACAGCTCTGGCGCCTGAATAAATTATTTAAAATTTTCCTAATGGTATCCATTTAGCACAAGCAGACCAGCCCGGCATGCCAATGAAAGGAGGCCAGTGACTGCCCGTGTCAGGGTGGCCCCTCTCTCTCATTCTCTCTCCCTGCCAGCAGTGAAGGATCCTCCCTCCTTGTTCAAAACGATCTGTGTCGTTTCATTAGCTCTAGGCTGACGACAAGGCCCGCTATGTTCCAGTGTCCATCTTCATTCAGTTGTCCTTCTCTGCATACCTTAATGAAGTCAAGACCCGGGTTCAGCGCTGCAATTCCACAGCAAGAGTTTGTGCAATGTAACAATTTATCACTTGTCAAGAAGACACTTAAAGTTCCAGCACTTAATAAGGGCTTCCTCTGGGCTTGAGTAATTAGAACTGAGCGGCTTGCATATTTACTAAATGTGGAGTGTCATTGCCACCATGGCCTATTGCCTGCATGAATTATTTCTCTATCTGTAATAAACAGCTGGGTAATTATTACTGCCATAATCAGATAAATTTCTCTCTGTAATGTTTGAGCATGGCAAATCTTTAACTTTTTGGAAGCACAGAGGGAATTTATGGACTCCCATTGCTCAGGCTACTTTTTCTGCTCTCGTGTCCCTTTCAAGGACATCTGTGAAACTCACTCCTTAACTGCAGGCCTTATTAATTTTTTTTTCTCTTTATAAACATTTCATAGTATTTAGGGCAGGTCTTTTATCAAAGCAAGACTCCAAAATACACAGGTCGCGGTATGCATATGCTTAATCACACAAATTACTGCATTCATTACAGAGAAGTGTACTAAATCTCATTTTATGGGCAAATTGATCTTAATGTTTACCACCTTTAAAGCATTTAAATTCTGCTAATTAATCATATTTTGTTTATTTCAAAATAACCCTTAAAAACAGCTTTTGGTGGTCTTTACAATTCTTTTATTATTATTATTAAATTACATCAAACAGAAATGTGGGAATATATAGATAAGACTGTAATTCCTTTATGACAAATGTCAAAAAGCACTCCTGTAATTATACTGCAACACTGCCTAATTGATTGATGATTTTCCTTCAGTGTGCCATTATTTGTGTTATTTTAATTTCCCTGTGATACTATTAGTACTATTAGAAGTTTTTCTTAAATTTTTTATTTATTATTTATATATTTATTTATATTTATATTTACTTTTTGTAATTATTTTCTGTGTTTTTGTCATTTTAGGTTTGGCCTGTTTTTCCAAATATTTCTATATGTTTTGTAATAGTATTTATTTTTACTTTACTGTTTTTAGTTAATTAAGTTGCCTTGGCAACTAGCTGCAATTAAATAGTTGAGTATAAAAACATTATTTCAGTTAACAGTTATTTTATTTACAGTAACAAAAATGCTTTTTGTGGTTTTAGTTTTAATTAATTATAATCCTGTGTTGTTCATATATCAAACAAAGTATCTAAAAATATATATATATATATGAACACACACACAATGCTGTTGCTGTCATAGTTATATAGATAATTAATATATTGTTGATATTAAATATCTTTTTACATATTATTACTTTTATTAATTAATATGTGGATATGTGGCATATTGCAAAAGCTAACTAACAAGCTAGACTGAAGTCTTCTGTAAAAGGCTTGTATTTTTGTCTGAAAACCACATGCCTAGCTATTGATAGGTAAGGATGATTAGCACCTGGTGGATTCCACAGTAAGTGGATGCAATTCGGTGGGCGCAGGGTGTTTATAGCTGTGTGTTGTTTAAGGACACACAAAGGTCATCTGTGTTAGCTGCTCCCATGTCTCCCTACCGGCCCATCAACACTAATGAGGTTTATGTGTTACCCCAGCCTTCTCTTAGACACAGATCGAGATCCCCTTCCACTGTTACAAATCTATTTGGCTTTTGTCCACTACAGTGCAATTAATAATAAGCAGGAGATATAGGTTAGCAAAGGTCACACAAACCGAGGCTGGTCAGACAGCGATGCAAACATTGCAACCTCAGACCACAACAGAAAACACACTCACTACAGTCTAGTGCATACTTGATTTATTTAGCGATTTACTTTTATGGAGAGAGAAAAATGCATCATAGGAAAAGTGAGGTCAGTGCACAGAGCAAAATAACTATGTAACAGAAAGTATTTTGTGCAGTTTGTGTTCATTATTATTTTATTGTATTTTATGCTTACTCTAGCACAGGCATAAATGTAGTGGTAGAAAATATGAATTGATGTTCGATTATGTTTATATGTATTATCATATAAATAACAAAAATACACATTTTTTGTAAACGTGTGACATGTATCAGAATGAAATAATCACAAGAATTCAGACTGTCGTACTATTATTACAGTATATCAGCCATGCTGTTCTCTTGAACAGCCCACAAGAGTATTGAATATCGTCCAATGTCTTGGGACTGAGACAAGAGCTTACCGAAGAGTAAGTTGAAAAAACTGTAGGTTTATGTGTACTGTTCTCTGCTTCCCAGGAGAGACCTGGAGGAATTTGCAGAGCTCCAGAGGAGAGAGAGAGAACGGATCACTCTGGAAAAAGAGGAAAAAGAGAAAAGCATCCAGGCTCAGAGACTCCACTTCCTCCTGAGCACTAAACAGGTCAGTGGCGAATCAATGAGACACACATTATGTGTGTATATCCTGCATACATTTATTTGAGGTCACCGATTGAAAAGAAACTGTGTAGGTATGGAGTATGAAGACCTGTGTTTATTATTATTCTTTTTAGAAATCCCTCTAGCTATAATGTGTCTTGATAATTATGATGAAGTGCTCTGGCCGTTGTTGATTCAGCAGCAGTGAGTGGGGAGCAGATATTTCATTTTGTGGCCTCTCCTTCATGCTTTTATTGTCATCACAACCTCTTGTGGCCACACCGCTCATGCCCATGTTTCTGCTCTGGTCACTGGACACTTAGTGCTGCGAACAGGGCAAGAGGACATTACTGCCAGCTGCCTGCAGTCTGAGGAGAGAAACCAAGAAATAATACACATCAGCTAAAGGCTAATGGACAACAGATGCAAGGGACCACATGCTAGTTAAAAGATGCTTTAGAGGGAGATAAGGAGAAAAAGAAGGGTGTGTGTGATGGGGATGCTGGGATTTACTAGTTTACTAGGCACCAGATTTTTTTTTTTTAATGGTTACCGTGCATTTTGTTTTTGTTTTGTTTTTTATTTATTATTTAGAATGCATATATATATATATATATATATATATATGTATGTATATGTGTATATATGTTTTTATAATCTTTTTTTTTATAAAAAGATTACATGTAATTTTATACATTTAATATTTTTATTTAAAAAAATATATATTCCTAAAACATTTAGAAAAATCTGATTACTGGAAGTATTTCTATGCTGACAAAAGTATTTTGTAAATATAATTCATATAACACCAGGTTATTCAACAAGGGAAAAGGACCGTGGACCACAAGAAAAACATTTATAATGGAAAAAAAATATTTCTATCTATTTGAAATAAACTAATGATCAGATACACATTTTATAATTGAATATGTGTTAAAACAATGCTTTAAATGATTATGATTAGTAAGAAATGGTAACTGAGATATTATTTAAATTTTGATGGTTAGTAACATTTTTTAAAGTCTCTCATAACTGTTTTCTGTTTTACATATATTTTATTTATATAAAATTACATTTTAAAAGTAATTTATTCCTGTCATAGCAAAGCTGAATTTTCAGCAGCCATAACTCCAGTCTTCTATGTCATGTGATCCTTAAAACATCCTTTTAATATGCTGTTGCTTAAAAACCATTTATTAATATAATCAATTTTAAATGCAGTTGTTCTGCTTAATATATTTCTGGAAACCGTGATCTGGAACCCATTTTTAAGGGTTCTTTAATAAAAAGAACGTTCAAAGGAACAGAATTTGTCTTAAATGTCACGTTTAATCAATCCAAAACAGGACAGTCATTTAAACCACAAAGCTCAAACTCAGACTTAAGTGCTTGTCAGTGCAGGAAAGGTTTAACTCTCTTCCGAGTTTTCTCGTTCTCTCTTTCCCCCTCCCTGCTTTACTCTTTCTCACTCTCTCTGTCTCTACGCTGGGCAACTTGTGTTCCCACAGTCTGACCTTGTCTCCGTAAAATGGATGGGTCTCCCATGGTTCATCGTTAACCAGAGAAAATTCCGCTGGACAAAAGTGGCTGCGCTGACATAGATGTAGTTCCTCGGTACGAGGGTCAACATCATTGCTCTTTTCCTGTAAGTCCGAGGCAAGTTGGGAGTTTGTGGTGTACCCCCCACCACGTGACACCCAAAGCTACACTATCCAAACGGGTGCAGGAGCCTTACTGAAGAATATTACCTGTAACAGTTATTAGCATATATAGCAATAAAGCTTAAAAAACTCCCGTTGCTAATTAAGCACATATGAGGAATCGTCTGATTAGAGACGAATTATTCTAGCTGTTATTCCTCAGGCCAAACCAAGAACCACCGAAGTGCTACGGTAAGATCAGACAGCTCATAGTTAGCTAGCAGACATGTACGCCAGCAGACATGACACATGCCAGAGTGATGGATGTGTGTCCATTCAGGGGAGGTGACAAGTATAATTGTTTTGCTGTGGTCGACCGAATAAAGTGGGCTCCTTTTGCCGAAAGCTAAATGTGTTTTGCTGTAGGCTTTGCATGGATACCTATGATGAGAGGTACAATGGAAGCTGTTACCAGTCCATTGCTAGCAAATGAGTTATTAAAGAGGGCATGAGGATGTGTTTGGAGGTTTGCTCTGCAACGTTTAAGGGCAGTCATTTAGAGAAACAGACTTTCTCTTCATTATGCCAACGGAAGCATAACATTGTTTTGTTCACCTTGCTTGATTGTTGTGTTTGTGCTTATCTTAGTGTCCAGGTGTTTTCAATTCACCGTTCAGAGCAGAACCTGATGAGATGGAGCTGAGACTGAGAAAAGTGAAGCCGCTTCTAGTGCGATCGGCTCCTAAAGAGAGGAAGACCCCTGATCTCTCTTACCTGATGCCAAAACGGGAGCGACTACCACCCATTCACAAAAAACCACAGGTGAGACATTGCCCTTAAAGGAATAGTTAATGGAAAAAAATAAAAATAATAATAATTCAATTGTCTTCATTTCCTGTTCCTTATCTTGTTTCAAAAATGTATATTGCTCTTTCTTTAGTGGAATACAAGACTACTTTTAAGCTTCAAAAGAGATGAAAAATAATCAAAAAAGCAATCAGTATGGCTTGTGTGCTTATTCCAAGGCTTCTAAAGTCAACATAATTATTGTTATTTACTGAAAATCTTGACCTCTGTACAAGCTGTCCTTGTTTTTTTAATGAGTAGCGATGTCTTATTCATAAGCAAATGTTTTTAATGATTCAGATCTCTTCGATGTATCAGTTGATCCAGTTTACAAAACTGTTCTGAAGGATTTGTTCATGAATCATAACTAACTGATTCTCAAGCTCAATTCTCATGACTTCATAAAACTTGGAATACACAGTACCACTTGTATGATACTTTCATATGATACTTATTATCATAAGGACATTCTACTAAAACATTCTTAGTCATATGAATTTAGATCAACATGGGTCAGTAAATACTGACAATTTTTATTTTGGGTGAAATATCATTACATTTACATTTAATCATTTAGCAGACGCTTTTATCCAAAGCGACTTACAAATGAGAACAATAGAAGCAGTCAGGTCAACAAGAGAACAACAACAGTATACAAGTGCCATGACAAGTCTCAATTAGTCTAGTATAGAAGGCATAGCCAGGTTTTTTTTTTTGTTTTTTTAATAAATGAAAAGGAAAAGTGCTAGTGTTAGTTGGTTAAGTGCAGGTGAAAAAGATGAGTCTTTAGATGTTTCTTGAAAATGAGTAAAGACTCAGCTGTACGAATTGAGATTGGGAGGTCATTCCACCAGCTGGGCACAGTCCAGGAAGAGGTCCGTGAGAGTGATTTTGAACTTCTTTGGGATGGCACCACAAGGCGTCGTTCACTTGCAGAGCGCAAACTTCTGGAGGGCACATAAGATTTAACCAGTGAGTTTAGGTAAGTTGGTGCCGTGCCAGTGGTCGTCTTGTAGGCAAGCATCAGTACCTTGAATTTGATGCGAGCAGCTACTGGTAGCCAGTGTAACCTGATGAGGAGAGGAGTAACGTGAGCTTTTTTTGGCTCATTGAAGACAACCCTCGCTGCTGCATTCTGGATCAATTGCAGAGGCTTGACAGTACATGCAGGAAGGCCTGCCAGGAGAGCATTACAATAGTCCAGTCTGGAGAGAACAAGAGGACAAGAAGTTGGGTTGCTTGCTCTGACAGGAAGGGTCTAATCTTCCTAATGTTGTATAAGGCAAACCTGCAGGACCGGGTCGTTGTAGCAATGTGGTCTGTGAAGCTTAACTGATGATCCATCACAACTCCTAGGTTTCTGGCTGTCCTCGAAGGAGTAATGGTTGATGAGCCCAGCTGTATAGAGAAGTTGTGATGAAGCAATGGGTTAGCTGGAATCACCAGGAGTTCGGTCTTCGTAAGGTTAAGCTGAAGGTGATGGTCATTCATCCAGCTAGAAATGTCACTCAGACAGGCTGAAATGCGAGCAGCTACCGTCGGGTCGTCTGGCTGGAATGAGAAGTAGAGTTGGGTGTCATCAGCGTAGCAGTGATAAGAAAAGCCATGCTTCTGAATGACAGATCCTAATGATATCATGTAGATGGAGAAGAGAAGTGGTCCAAGTACTGAGCCTTGAGGAACCCCAGTAGCGAGGTGGTGTGACTTTGAAACATCACCCCTCCAAGACACACTGAAGGATCTGTCAGAGAGGTAGGACGTAACCCACAGGAGTGCAGTTCCAGAGATGCCCATCTTTCTGAGGGTGGACAGGAGAATCTGGTGGTTAACAGTGTCAGAAGCAGCAGACAGGTCCAGTAAGATGAGTACTGAGGATTTTGAAGCTGCTCTTGCTAGTCGCAGGGCTTCAGTAACCGAGAGCAGAGCAGTCTCAGTTGAGTGGCCACTTTTGAAGCCAGATTGGTTGCTGTCCAGGAGGTTGTTCTGTACAAGGAACATAGAAAGCTGGTTGAACATAGCTCGCTCAAGTGCCTTTGCAATGAATGGAAGAAGGGATACCGGTCTGTAGTTTTCAAGAAGCGCTGGATTTAGAGATGGTTTCTTGAGCAGTGGGCTTACCCAAGCCTGCTTGAATGCTGAGGGAAATGTTACAGAGTGAAGAGAGGAGTTGATAATGTGAGTAAGCGAAGGTATGGCTGAAGAAGAGATCGCTTGAAGGAGGTGAGTGGGGATCGGATCAAGTGGACAAGTAGTAGGATGATTTGATAGGAGAAGTTTGGAGACGTCCATCTATGAGAGTGGGGAGAAGGAGGAGAAAGAGTGTGTGTCGGTCATTGTGAAGTTGTCCTCAGTCTGCGGTGTGGAGAATTGGTCACTGATGGATCTTGTCTTATTTATGAAGAAAACTGCAAAGTCGTCCGCTGTAAGAGTCGATGGAGGAGGTGGTGGCGGCGGATTAAGAAGAGAAGAGGAAGTCTTGAAGAGTGTCCGAGCGTCACAACAGTTGTTAATTTTGTTGTGGTAGTAGGATGTTTTAGCCGTGAAGACATTTGCAGAGAAGGAAGAGAGGAGAGACTGATACACACTGAGGTCGGTTTCTTGATTTCTGCCATTTTCTCTCTGCAGCCCTGAGTTTAGAGCGATGTTCACGGAGAACCTCGGACAGCCAGGGGGCAGATGGGGCGGTGCGTGCTGGTCTAGACAACAGTGGGCAAAAGTTGTCCAAGCAAGATGTTAAAGTGGAGCAAAGAGTGTCCGTAGCGCTGTTCGTGTCCAGAGCAGAAAACGTCTCAGGTTACGAATGTAACCATGGTTCCCTGAGAGGGAACGAGACACTGCGTCCTGTGTCTCGTTCCCTCTCAGGGAACCATGGTTACATTCGTAACCTGAGACGTTCCCTTTCAAGGGAACTTCGAACTGCGTCCTCTGAGGGGACACAATGGGGAACAGTATACCCACGCCGCCATGCTGAGGGGAGTGCAGACCAGAATCATGGCAAACACTAAGTACCAACTCTACCGCTTTTCTCTTCACCGGGAGTCGCCCCTGGGACGGTCTGACGGCTGCCTTATGACATTATCCCTTACGGCCAAAGGCCTAAGCTACATACCCAACTTATCCTGTAGGGCCCTGGCCCGGGGTAGAGCTAAAGGCTTGGAATCACAGAGATTCCTTTAAAGGGATACGGCTAAAAGCCTGGCACTTTCCTCTACCAAGTCTTTGCCTGTCACACAGGGGCTACTGCTAGCTTTCGCAAAACCTGCCGAAAGGGCTGTCCCCACAGCCCTCTAGTAGCGGCGCCCTGTTCTAGATAGGTATCTGAGGATACCTAGGTGGAGTGGTGCCCAAGATGAACGGGGCTTAAACCAACTCAAAAAAGGGCACGAAGCAGCAGCGCGAAGCCCTTACCATCTAGGGATTTTAGAAAGAACGCAGAGACTAGCGTGCGAACTTACCACAATGTGGATTTCAGAAAGTGCGCAAAGACTCCCGTGCACACTTACCATAACATGGATTTACAAATACTGTTCTAAGAAGGGGCTCTCGTGGAACTCTGTCAGAGCAGCTCGCAGAAGAGTGGCCCCGGAGCAGAGCAATTGGAGGCCTCAGCCCCTGCCTCAGCAGGATGCCTGCTCTCACAGAGCGTCTCAAACAGTATGTGGTACTGGAGCGCTCTGAAGAACCGGGAATCAGTCTCCCAAGAGAGGAAGACTCCGAGCTCCGAGCAGCATGCTCATGGGTGACCCTTTCAGAAAAGGGGAGCGCTGCTGAACTACCCGAGAATTGCCCACACAGCCCCCCCCAAGTTGAGGGGGCTTGGGGTGTACAATAAGTACACACCGGTTGGATGAAGCCCAAGGAACACCGGGTCGAATCATCCCAAGAAAGGGAACGAAGCGGAGCGCGTAACCCTTACCATACAGGATTTTAGAAAGTGCGCAGAGTCTTGCGTGCACACTTACCACTTTACGTGGATTTCAGAAAGTGCGCAAAGACTTGCGTGCACACTTACAACTTTACGTGGATTTCAGACAGTGCGCAAAGCGTTAACGTGCACACTGACCACCATGTGGATTTGAGAAAGTACACAGGCAAGCGTGTGTACTGAAAGGTTACCTGACAACCACAGTATGTGGGAGCTCACATTCAGAAAGGCCTGTGAAGCCTGCTACCTGATAACCACAATATGTGGGAGTTCACCTACAGAGAGGCCTACTATCTGTTACCAGATAACCACCTCAGTGGAAACTGAAAGCAATATGGAACTCGACTCCAGGGAGGCCTGGTGAGGCCTACTACCTGACAACCACAAATCGCGGGAGCTCGTTTTTTTTTTTTTTTGGAAGCGCACAGTATGTGGGAGCTAAATCTCCAGGGAGGCCTGGTGAGGCCTACTACCTGGCAACCACAGTATGTGGGAGCTCTTCTTCAGAGAGACCTGATGAAGCCTACTATCTGAAAACCACAATGTGCTATTTAGTGGAACGCACAATATGTGGGAGCTAAATCTCCAGGGAGGTCTGGTGAGGCCTACTACCTGGCAACCACAGTATGTGGGAGCTCGTCTTCAGAGAGACCTGATGAAGCCTACCATCTGAAAACCACAATGTGCTATTCCGTAGAAACGCATAGTATGTGGGAGCTAAATCTCCAGGGAGGCCTGGTGAGGCCTACTACCTGGCAACCACAGTATGTGGGCGCTAGTCTTCAGAGAGACCTGGTGAAGCCTACTATCTGAAAAAGCCACAATATGCTATTCCGTGGAAACGCATAGCCTGTGGGAGCTAAATCTCCAGGGAGGCCTGGTGAGGCCTACTACCTGGCAACCACAGTATGTGGGAGCTCGTCTTCAGAGAGACCTGGTGAAGCCTACTATCTGAAAAAGCCACAACATGCTATTCCGTGGAAACGCATAGTATGTGGGAGCTAAATCTCCAGGGAGGCCTGGTGAGGCCTACTACCTGGCGACCACCGAACGTGGGAGCTCACCTTCAGAGAGACCTAGTGAAGCCTACTATCTGAAAACCACAATATGCTATATAGAGGAGACGCACAGTATGTGGGAGCTAAATCTCCAGGGAGGCCTGGTGAGGCCTACTACCTGGCAACCACAGTAAGTGGGAGCTCGTCTTCAGAGAGACCTGATGAAGCCTACTATCCGAAAAAAAACCACAATATGCTACCCCGTGGAAACGCATAGTATGTGGGAGCTAAATCTCCAGGGAGGCCTGGTGAGGCCTACTACCTGGCGACCACAGAACGTGGGAGCTCACCTTCAGAGAGACCTGGTGAAGCCTACTATCTGAAAGGACCACAATATGCTATTTAGTGGAGACGCACAGTATGTGGGATGGGAGTCCACCCAGCCCCTCATGTTGAGGGAAGCGATGCTTGAGGTGCATAACAAATACACACTGGTTGGATGAAGCCCAAGGAACACCGGGGGCGAATCATCCCAAGAAAGGGAACGAAGCGGAGCGCGTAACCCTTACCATACAGGATTTTAGAAAGTGCGCAGAGTCTTGCGTGCACACTTACCACTTTACGTGGATTTCAGACAGTGCGCAAAGCGTTAACGTGCACACTGACCACTATGTGGCTTTGAAAAAGTACACAGGCAAGCGTGTGTACAGAGAGGTTCCCAAGCATCGCAGAGGCCCTGGATCGCACGGGAGCGGTGAGCTCCAACCCTCTTTTCTAGGCGAGGGGAGCATCACCTGAGGCAGTAAATACAGAGCTTCTTGCCGTAACCACCACCTCCCCGGATGCGCCAGGCGGCCCCTCAGGGTGACCTGGCCGGACATCTATGGAATTCCCTGCAGTGCTGTGCCAATTCTTTGGCCACCTAGCTACTGTAAAGGAAACTCACAGAGATTGTTAGTAGACATATAACCACCAGCAACATAATGTCCATAAACAGGTAGAGCAAGGGTTACGTACTCACCCACCCTCCTGTACTGGAGTCCCGCTGCGGAGCGCCCCCTTCTGGTCCGGACCGTCAGTAAGGCGGTTGCTATGAACATAGAACCAACCAAAACATCATAGGTCCAGAAGGAGACTGTTATGTGAGAGACCGTCCACCTAACCTCGATCAGGTGGAAAGCTGGTGGCTACAGGGGAATTAGGCAGGGGAGGACAAAAAACAGAGGTTAAAAACATCCGGAGCTACTAGGTCATCCTACCGCTCTGACCCGGGCGAGGACGCTGCCTCGTCCGAATCACGTCCCTCAGACCCTGCTTACCGCTCCGTGACCCGCGGTTCCTCTTGCCCCTGCCCTTAGGCGGGGGAGGAGCGCGAGCCGCAACACTAGCCTTCTGCGCCCCTCTACGACCCTCAGATCGAGATGGGCCAGGACCCCTGAGTTGCTCGGGCTCGGACCTGGACCTTCGTGGAATGAAGGATTTAAAGGCCGCTGAGCGCGCCCTTGCCTCCCTGAACTTCCCGACCACCATCTCGACGGAGGTCAGCCTGGTAGGCCTGGAGCACCGCCATCGTGTGCAGTGAAGCCACAGCCTGACCAGCTGCCGCGTATGACCTGCCATTTAAGCGGGATGTATCTTGGAGGGGCTTAGATGGCAAAGCGGGAGATTTAAGAGAGGACGTTTGCCCCACAGAGAGATAGCAAGCCAGCGTCTCTTCTACAGGGGGCATCCTCTCATAGCCGTTCTCATGCAAGCCCTCGATATTAGCATAGCTCGTATGCTGAAACCGGTGGATGCGAGAGGAAAACGGCCTCTTCCATTCCTTTTCGACTTCTGCATGTAAGTCAGGCAAGAATGGAAGGCTCACCTGGGCTGGAGGGCTATGGTCAGACAAGTACCGCTCAGCGAGGCGACCTCGTGGCGCCACCTTGCTGGCACGCTTCCATGGCAAATCTAATTTTGCCGTGGCGCGATCCATAACCTCTAACAGCTCCTCATACGCAGGACAGGAGGATCGAGAAGGCTCAGCCTCAGCTTCTTCACCACTCTCAGACATCTCCTGCTCTTCCTGGGTAGAACCCAGCAGAGCACTAACTTCAGTGTCAGAATGGGTTAATGATACCACATCTGCCTCCCGAAGTTCACTCTCGTTCGCCGCCGGAGAGTGTGAAAAGGAAGGTCCCTCTCTACACTCCTCAGCGAGATCCATTTGTGATCCCCACGAGCTCATTCTCCTCCGTGCCTCGGCAACGGCGGGACCTGAGCCGCGGGATCCAGATGGCTGTCCCTCTTTCCTCGAAAAGAGAGACAAACGAGAGTGGAGCTTTCTCAGAGAGAAACGCTCGCAGTGCACGCAGACCGCCCCCTCAAGGACATCGCGCGCGTGCTCTTCGCCCAAACAAGAGACGCAAAGAGTGTGTGTGTCATCGGGTGTCAGATAACGCTGACACGGATGCACACACTGTCTAAACGCCTTGCTAGTGGAAGCCATGATGAAAACAGTAATAGATCGCTCTTACCGTCTTGGTCGTTTCTCAGATGCACGCTTCAAACAAAACAGTCAACTGAAGACGAAGAAGATATTGACGGGTCCTACGGGCGTGTATTTATAGTCGCGCTGGTAGTGACGTCAGAGGCTGTCGCCGGCCAACACGTTGGCGTTTTTCAAAGTATGCTTCAGACACGGGTCACGACGAGGTGTTCCCCATAGTGTCCCCTCAGAGGACGCAGTTCGAAGTTCCCTTGAAAGGGAACTATATATATATATATATATATAACAATATATATCGCCTATATTGTTCTGAAAATTCTGGCAAAAAGCTGACGTTGAAGTTGTAATAGGAACATTTATTTGTCTTTTAGCTAACTTACACTAAAATCTTCATTTATATTCATAACAAATGTCTCACCACCCCTTACTGGGATATTTTATCAACTCAAAGCATTTGTTGACGTCCCTCTAGACTCTACCACTGAAATGGCCTCAAAAAGATGAAAGAGCGTGGTGACAATTAACAAAAGAGATCTTGAGATAACTATGATTAAAGCCAGGATTTATTGCCACCCTGAGATCATTTTGAAAAAACTTGCCGTAAAAAATGGAATAATATCATTTAACGTGCTTCCCTTCTCGCCTGGATACCACCAAAGCATTTAGACAGCCAGATAGCCGGTGATAAGCACGCCTGTCAACCCAAGCCCCTTCATTCCATGGATCCCATTAAGGGACTCTCAGCAAGGGAATACCGCAACATGTAAAGGTGCCCCGATAAAGAATATCTTTAAGTACTTCTAAATCTAGCATGTCATCTTGTCCAGCTGTGAGGGAGATTTGATGATATGTATTTGCCATTTGTGTTATTTACGGTCCATGACTTTTATGGTAACTGGTTCTTATTATTGGTTTCTATTAATGTAAAACATAAGTGAGCAGAAATGAAGCGTGAGTCATTTCTTTTTATTAGAGCCCAAGTTCTTCTCCCTGGGCTGGCTTTTCACTCCAGCTGGGCCCAGTTATTGGGAATTCATAAAAAAAAAATGCCACATCTTTCACACAATGTGCAATAGATGAAGATGCATTATTTATCTACATTTTGCCCTTACAAAGACCCCAGAATAAGCACCCACCCTCTTTCTCTCGCTCTCTCTCCCAATTATTTGTGGTCTGAGGTGGAGCATCTCTCCCTGTGTGATAAGCATCTGCGAGTGATAGATTGATTATGTGTATTGTTAGGGGAAGTAAGGGGATTGGTCAGTGCCAGGTGCTGATCTGGTCTTGATAGTATCAAGGGCAGAGAATGTTGCGCCAGCATGAATTAAAAGCAACAATGTCTGAAGGTCACATTTAAACTAAGAGTAACCAAGACAATAAGTTATGCATGTGGAGCCATGACACAAGTGTGTTTGTGCCAGTTCAGAAGGAAAACTTTCTGTTTGGGCAACTAAACACATCTGAAAGCTTAAATACCCAACATGTTGACACATATGTTTAGAATAACTGAGGCTTGTGGTACAGAACCATGGTATCTGTCTAAAAGAAATGAGATAACATGGTAATGTCGTTCATTCTGGACAAGTACCATGATATTGTTTGATTACCATATTCCTATGCAAAGGTATTTCCATTTAAATCCGAGGTATAATGTAAAGGTGTTACTTTTTATCTATAGTGGTTTGGTGATGTGGTTAAGAGGTCAAGTCAGACTTTATAGACCATATGCAAGCCTTAACTTCAGAAATGCAATGTAAGGTTAAGCGATTGAGAACACATACTGTAGATCAATCAGTTATTAAAAATCTGTTAGTAATGAGGATTAATATAAGCATTATATATGCCAATGTAAACCAAATTTTTTTGCAAATGAGTTTAATGATTGATTCAATCAAGTGTTTGACATTAATAAACAGCAAACAAAAAAGAATTAAATTACATAGGGGGAAATTTAAATATTTCCTCAAAATAAAAAGACTATTATTGACACGACTATTCTATATTGGCATGTAGATTTGATTACTTGAAGTCTCTACCACCTCTGCCTCTTCAGGGCCTTCGCTATATGGTCGGGGTATCATTATCAGCACTGGTCAGGTGTGTTAATGGCTTAGATGAAAAGACTGGGGCTTTCGAAGGTCCAGCTGGTCGTCCACAGGAGCCTCATCAATAACGAGGCGGGCGGGTCTGGGCAATAAAACATTTACCTTATCCCCCGTACCTGTCAGGGCCCCTTTCGCCCACCTCTGGAGGTGCAGCAGCAGCGGCATCGGCCCCTGGAGCCAAGCCTGCGCATGGCCACATCCATCACTGCCCTGGAGGAGGCCAGAGAGGAGCTCAAACGGCAGGAGTGGAGGACTTGTGTCATCGACCAGGCGTAAGTTACACACACACAAGCACTCGCATGTACACATCCCTGCACTAGAGATTGTGTGAAATGCATGTATGTATTGATTTGGAGCTGAATACAATCAATGAAACATATTCTGTAGCAGTACCTACTTAATAATGAAGTGTAAAATCACTGTACAGGATCTCTATATGATCCAGAAAGTATTTGGACACTTATGGTGTGGCATTCATACATATTTAAAGGGAAAAATGTAAATTCAGTCATCATTTAAACACAACCTCATGTCATTTATATCCTGGATGTATTTCTTTTTTCTTCTGCGGAACACAAAAGATAAGTGAAAGGTTAGATATATATATATATATTTTTTTTTTTTTTTTTTTTTTTTTTTTTTTTTTACAATGAAAGTCAGTGATGCCTAAACAACACCAACTTTCATTATATGAATACAAACTGTTGAAACATTCCTCAAAACATCATGTTTTGTGTTCCGCAGAAAAAAAGAAAGTCATACATGTTTGGAACAACATGAAGGTGAGTAAATAATGACAGAATTTTAATTGTTTCATTAGTTATGCCTTAAAGGCAAATTTAAAAATGTGTGAATGGTACTGAATGAGTGTCCAAGTACTTTCTGGAGCCACTGTACATCTTATCTTATCTGTACAGTACATTTACACTGCATTATCAAGAAGGCTTACTGTTCATTTACATTTTTTGGTGAAATTAACTGTCCAAATACATTTTGAGGCCACTTTAGATGTTAATATGAATGTAGAATAATATTTTTTTAATTGTGTAAATTGTTGAGTGCTTGGTCTCTATATATGACATTGTCTAGATGCACATTAATCACACAACAAGAGAAGCCCCACACTTTATTTTCTCAAAGTTCGAAACAGATGGTAAAATCTCAAGTGGGGTTAGTTGCTAAATAAGTTAACAGACAACAGCAACTCTGGCCAAAAATACAGCTTTTTTGACTATCAATAGCCCTACACTGTCTTTCATTTCATCATTGCAGAGACATTATTAGCTGTCTTCTCTGAATATATAATTATTGCAGTGGATTATCATAAGAGCATTTTTCACAACGTTAGTTGAACAGTGGCATCTCTGGTTTTAAAACCCTTCCGTTTTATTTTAATTACTAGCTCAATGTGCAGTGTTTTTTAATCATGTTTAATTTTTTTTTCTACTTGCTCCAACTTTAAACAGTAAATTAGCTAACCCCATTAACACAGAATACCCCAAACAGGCTGTAATAGGAGAGGTGGTTACTGTGCAAATCGTATTATACATGTGGTGTCTGCAGGGCATGGCGAAGCATGATTAGAGTCTTTTTGATCCAGGATCCCACTATCATTTCCTGCTAATTTCCTCGGGAATGTTTCAAAGACCTACCGAAATGTTGCTATTCTCTATTTTTTTTTTTTTTTTTCACCACCAGCTTAATTTCAGTCCTAGTGATGTCTCCTCAGCCTCCGATGCAGATAATGCTGAGATGGATTACCATTATTTAGAAAAACAAACAGCTCCATAGTGAACTAAACTAGTTGGCTTATAGTTTGACAAGGAATAATTATTTGGATTATGAAGTGTATTTTAATAAAAAAAATATTTTCTATACTTTTTTTAAACATTGAGAATATTTTGCCAGGTACACTAGTAATGTTTCATGTGTAGGGATGGGACGGTATGAAAATTTAATATCACGATTATAGGGACTAAAATTATCACGATTATCAATATTATCACGGTTTTGTTGAAACGAGATGAAAGTGTTCAAAAATAGTTGATGCTCACACTGAAAACATTTCAGCAAGTTTTATATTTAATAATCAACAAACAACTAATAAAACAAGCAACTCTATGCACTTAATTTAAAGAAAGATTAAATTCTGTGGCATTTCCTTCCTTACAATGAAAAGTGTAGAAGCATAGAAAAGCATAGAAAAGTCACTGACTTTCGCCATTCCTTCTCGAAAAAAAAAAAAAAACATTGTGCGCTGCGCTTGCGTCAGACTGTTGCTGGCTGGACATGATTTAATAGTGAGTTATTAAAACCGCAATAATCAAACACGGTTTTAATGATAATTCATTTTTAAACGATATTACTAACCTTCAGCACATTTTATCACGGTTATCAATAAAACCGGTTATCGTCCCATCCCTATTCATGTGGTAAATCCACTAAATAAACTTATTTTTATTAAAGTCAGAAAAAATGTGTTAATATTAGTGAATTGACCAGGCTAAATTAGGTTGCACAAACAATTAAAATGAATGATTTATTTAAAATAAATAAGTAAAAAAGAAAAGTTTAATAATATCTAAGGAATGATTTATATATATATATAAGTTTTTCTCTTAATTATAATTTCTTATTATTAATTAATTAATTAGTCTTTAATGCTGTTCTTTTTAAAAACCAATGTCACCCAACAAGCTAGCTTACATATTTTTCTTTTTCTCTCCCTCTTCCTCTTCTCTATTCATTCTCTCTACTTCCTCAAACACTCCCCTTTTTCCTGTTTTGTTGGCCTCCTAGGGTGTTGTCACTGGGCATTGGTCTGCACTGCCAAAAGATCCCCTGCGAAAAGTCAAACTTTCCTTAATGGCTTTCAATGAATAAAAACTACCCTATTAAAATGCAATTCAGTGGCAATGAAAGCAGTAAGTGAAACAGCCGGCAAGCAGCAGAAGCGTTGTGTATTCTGGGACATTGGGGCCACATTAATTTTTGCTCTGTGATGTCCGTCCCATGTGCACATTAGCATGGGTTGCACTGTAATCTGTCTTGTAGGGAGGCTTGTGTCTCTAGTGGATAAGGATGTCTATGGGAGATTGGGCCATTATTTAAAGGGCCAGCACGGTGTTTGATGTCACCCCCTTTTTTGCCTTGCACCATCAAAGCTTTACCAAGCATTATTGTTTATGTTGTACATACGTGACAGGAGAAGCCCTCTGATAAATAATGATCTTGTTCAGGATGGAAATGACTAAAGAGACTGTCGAACAAACTCCAGTTCTGCCAGAAAGTTTCACTTCAGTTGGCCCAGCCAGTGTTATTATCTTTTCCTAAACAGATGTTTCAGAAAGTATCAATGCAGAAATATGAGACAAAATCTTTGATCTAACGATCCCATCTGTTTTTTGTTTTGTTTACTCTGAATATGTGCCAGTTTTGCACCGTATTTGTGCAACTCTTGCTTTTCCAGGCGGAGCGGTTATGGTTACATTTTTTGATTTCATTAAAGAGGACAGGGCTTCACCTATACTTCTGGTTTCATCATCAAAAAAGGGAACGGACACAACAAGCATTAGGAATAAAAAATCTTTTTTTTCAGATTGTGTTCACAGAAATGCCAAGGTTGTTGGTTGTTTGTTTGTTTTGTGACAAGCCAAGCCAATGCCCAGCGGACATTTACCCAGCCTCGCGCAGACACCTCTTGTACCGCACTGGATAAATCTTCCTCCAGGCAAAGTGTCTTGGGTACAATTTACAAAATCAACCTCGCTGTAATTAACATCTGGCATTTTTCCTAAGTAACCGCTATTTGCACTGAATGTGTGCCCAGCAAACACGCAGCATGTGCAGAAACAACCTCAAGACATCACAACGATTAAGAAGCGATTTGGGTTTGGAAATGATCTGGACTAGAATGAAAAGTGCCTGTGAGGGAAGGATGAGGCGACGTGGTGATGCATAAGTAGCATGTGCTGTGTTGTGAAAAAAGCTGAATGTTAGCTCTTAGCAGGCACGTTAGCCAAGACCAGACGCCAGTAATTGGGCCGACACTGAGATTAAGCTCTCCTTTTTCATGCATTAAGGCTAAAAGGACTAATGTTGGAAATGTCCATTTTTGGTCAGTAAATTTACACTTTTATCCAAGGGACCAATTCTCACTATTAACTTGCTTATTAGCATGCAGTTTATTGACATAATGGTTTTTTATTAGAATTTATGAAGCACATATTCTGCATGACTATATTCTACACACCCAATCCTACCCAATACCTAAACCTAACATTTACACTACTATTAATAAGCAGCCAATTAGGTGTTTATTGAGGCAATAGTCTTAGTTAATTGTTTGTTAATAGAGAGAATTAGACCTTAAAATAAAGTCTATCACAGTTTGCACATAAATATTAAGCATCACGATCATTTTCAACAGTGATGATAAAAAGGAATGTTTCACATCAGCATATTAGAATGATTCTGAAGGATTGTGTGACACTGAAGTCTGATATTAATTAATCTTTGCCATCACAGGAATAAATTAAATTTTAAAATATATTAAAATAGAAAACAGTTACTTGAAACTGCAATAATATTTATCATAATATTTATTCACAAAATCACAGATGTTACTGTATTTTTGCTTAAATAAATGCAGCCTTTGTGAGAATAAGAGACTTCTTTCAAACAAAAAAATCTTGCTGACCCTCACTTCTGAACAGTAGTGTGTGTTTTTTTTTTCAATATTCATTGTATATTAGCTTATGAAGTATATCTTAATTCCTATTTCTGTGTTCTTTTCACACAGTTTTCTTCCATTTTCAAACACAAGCCGAAATAAGCAGTATGAGGGCATGATGCGTACCTCCACTCCCTTTGAGCAGGTGGCATATGGGACCAAGCACTTCCGGGAGGAGCACAAAGAGTACCTCAAGGGGAAAAAGGTACACGTTTCGCTAGCATGCACATGTAGACCTGCCAAAACCCATTCTGTGTGCTGGCATGATTCGGGAAGCGGGATTTGGGATCTGTGATGGTAGTGGGAGGGGGACCGGTGTTCATTCTAAACCCACGCACCCCCACCAAAACAACCTCCATCTTGAGCGTCGCAAATTTGTCAAATTTGACAGCAATTTAATAAATACCCACAAGTAAATGAGGAGAAAAGCCCCCCCCCCCCCTCAAAGTTCTCACATTAGGTAATTGACTGTGTCTCTGCTGAAGGCCGTTCATGGATGAGAGTTCTTTATTGGCTCTTACCAGCAGGCACTACCCTATGCATCCAGCGCAATTGCCCGGAAATACCTCCTCCGGAATGAAATAAATAAGAGAGCCCCTACTGCTGACACCGCTCATGTATGCTTGGTTGATATTAGATGTGGCAGCTCGGTTCCGCTCTGCGTTTTAATTGTTATCTGTATGGCATATAATGTAGGACTTTTTGTTTCTTTTTTTTTTTTTTTTTAGAGGGAACAGAATTCATCAGGTCATTGCCTGAATACATCAGACACTCAAAGTTCTTGGTCTAGCTTTACCATATTTATGCCATTCCGTAATACGTCACAAGTTAAAAGACGTGGTGCGTGTTTCTCTGTAATTCTTTTGGAAAGTAGCCCAGTGTGTCTTGATTTATACTGTGAAGGTCTGAGGCTTGTGCTCACACCGTCTGACAGTAATGAAGACTCAGCATAACGAGCGTGCCTATGATCAACATAATTGATGTGGCAGAGGACACCATATTAAGGATTATCACTGATCCATAGCTAAACAGGAGGCAAACCCTCAGCCTCAGGGGTGATTCCCTACCCAGAAGAGCTTTACCACAGTATTACATACGCTACTGTTCAAACAGTTCAAAAGTTTGAGATCGATACAATTTTTTAATATACATTAATAATGCAAGGATGCATAAAATGTATCAAATAGTGAATTGAAAGTCATTAATGAAGTTACAAAAGACTAGTATTTCAAATAAATGCTGTACTTTTGATGCTGTTCTTTCTATTCATCAAAGAAAAAAAAAGAATCATGGTTTCCAGAAAATTATTAAGCAGTAGAACCCTTTTCAACATTGATGATGATAAATGTTTCTTGAGCACCAAATCAGCATATTAGAATGGTTTATTTGCATATCAAAATGATTTCTTGTGACACTGAATACTGGAGTAAATACTGTCTAGTGAAAATACATTTTAAAATATATTAGAACACAGTAATTCAAAAAATGTAATATGTCACAAAATTCAAAGAAAGACTTTGATAAAATACAAATAAATACACCTTACAGACCACAAACTTTTGCATGTTAAAAGCATAATAAATATACATTCCTATTGTGAAATATAAAATCATATTGTGAAAGATTACATCAGTTCATATTCTGATACATATATTTACTGCAATTTTAAAAAAAATATATTTTATATAATATTTTATAAAAAAAAAAAAATCATATATTTACTGAGATGTAATCTCACAATTTCAAGAAATAAAGACCCCATTACTTTTTTTGGTAACTCTTTACAATAAGGTTCCATTAGTTAATGTTAGTTAATGTATAACTAACAATGAACAATACATCTATTACAGTATTTAGTAATCTTTGTTTATGTTAGTTAATGAAAATACAGTTGTTCTTTTTTAGTTCAAGTTAATTCACAGGGCATTAACTAATGTTATAAAGCACAACTTTTGATTTTAATAATGCATTAGTAAATGCTGAAATTAACATTAGCTTAAATTAATAAATCCTGTAGAGGTATAGTTCATTCTTAGTTCATGTTAAATAAAGTAGTTAACTAATGTTAACTAATGAACCTTATTGTAAAGTGTTACCCCTTTTTTAACACTCGAGGTTTCATATGAACAGGAATGGAGCAGTAACCAACTAAATTATTTTTCATGGCATTCTTGCGTTTGATCTGTTAGCACATGCCAGGCTCATTAACCCTTAGCAAAGCTGCCTCAGTGTCTATAATTAATGCAGCTGGCTCATGCAATGAACACACAGCATTTCTGCTTTGAATGGATTATTCTTTCCCCTCAACACTATTTGGATGAGTTATCTGGAAGAACTCGCTCATTCTCTCCCACCTCATCATCAAGGAGCCCATCTATTCCTCTATCACTGGGGGGTGCAGGGTACGTTTGGCTTGTCTAATTATTTTGTTTGCTTATATATTTATTTACATCCTTCTCTGGAGAGTGCGACTGCAGAGCTGTTTTTGATTAATCAAAATGCATTAGACTTCTAAGAGAGTAATGTACTCCAAAAGATGCCCTCCATTTAACCCGGGTCACACAGAGACCCAGACGCCAGAGGCACTGATGTTCCCGTGAGAATTACACTCGTTATGATGACGCTACTCTCGATGGCTTTGATTTGGATATTAGATTTATGCAAACTGCAGTTAGAATATGCATCTCTGTCTTATATAACAAAATACTGTCTGCTTTTGTGTACCTTATACAATTTTATTTAAGATTTTTATGTTATGTATATAAAAATATTTTATTGTAGTAAATACAATAAATAGAGGTAAAAAGATCCTTAAAGTATATTAAAATCTAATATATATATATATATATATATATATATATATATATATATATATATATATATATATATATATATATATAAAACATTTCTTATTTTCATAAATTTTTCTATATGAAAGTGTAATGTGAAAAAAAATGCCTGAAAAAGGTATTTTGTGTTAGGTACATTTTTCACATCTCTAATTTCTCACAGGAAAAGCTTTGTCCCTTGATGACGATCCAAAGCTTTGAAATATAAATTGATTCTAAAGAGGAAATTAGATGACACTTATTACACTGTCTAACTAGTAACCCAGTGTCATTTGTCTGTGGCTTGATGAATGTTCCACGTTTGCCTACCTTTGACGGTCACCAATGAGAAATACATTGCACGCAAACCTTTTTTTTTATAAATCTCCTAAGCCCCTCACTTTTTTTCCTTTGCATTGACTCACATGAAGATAATGATGGATATGGTAATTTCCAAGTGCATCTCTGATTTAATTATACCCATTCTCTTTTTCCTTTCTTCTCCATTCATTTGTTCATCCCACCCCTCATAGGACCCACACCTTGAGATGTGTTATTTCCCAGATTAACATGTCTTAACCTGAAAGCAGTGCTTGGTGATTTATCTCAATTGTGGAGATAAAAGGAAGTGATGCAGGAAGGATTACAGAGGCTTCAGACATGCTCAGATACATAACTAATGAACTTTGCCTCTGATATTTAAATCTAGATCTTTTTATGCAGCTCTTTTGAGGTCCTATATTTTCTTTTAAGATGTAAGTCTATTAGAAACAAATTTTTTCCTGTACAAATGTGATCTTAACTGTTTTGGATATAAACGTTAAATCTGTATTGTCTGTTGTTTTTCCTCTTCCATTTAAGGCAGTTTCTTAGGCACAAAACTAACTGATATTTAAATATATTATGTAATAGTAATGCAAACATATATCCCAAAAATTATATATCATTTTTAAAGATAAACTAAAAAGTGTAAAATAAACGTAAAATATTTACATTTTTATTACGTGAAGCCCTTTTTTCCCTTGAATTGATCAGTTAAAAAAATTGACTGTCCCTTAATTGTCGTTTCCAACAAGTTTGTTATTATAAAGTTTTAAAATAATTGTTTTTATCAAAAGTCAAGCGCACTTTGCAATTGTGTCCATAAAAAGAATGCTTTACATTAAATATAAGACCAAGAAAAATCTGTTAATTTCACTTGTGAGCAGATTATTTGTATTTATATATATATATATATATATATATATATATATATATATATATATATATATATTGTGACGAGTCAGCTGCCTCCTCCCTGATTATCATCGGCACCCCGTCCTAAATCGCCGCCCTTCACCAGGCTCCCGACAGGAGTGGGTGTGTGAGAGGAGGGGCGCTGGATGAGCCAGGGGGCTGACGGCGCGTGATGGGGCTCACCTGATGTGAATGGAGCCTCATCACCGACGCTGTTTAAAAGCCCAACGCGCCTCTCCTCGAGAGACTGGTCTCTTCCCCATGCATGCAAACTGGTGTCCTCATGGGTCGAGGAAGTGTGCGTTGAGGGACTCCCTCGCCACCAGAGACGTGAGCCGCCGGACCCGTTTACACGGCCGACGGGCCAGGATGCCAGGCCTTCCATCCCCTGCAAGCGCCGCGGCCAACGAGAAGGATGTGGCCGCTAGAAGAAGCCGCCGTCGCTCGCGCCCCAGACCGAAGAGTGGAGCGCGTGCGGCCGCCGGACTCCGCCCCTTACCTGGACCTTTCCTCCATTAACACTGCCCCGACCCACACGAACCCCGCAGCACGACACCAGAAACCTGTTACTTTCTGTTAATAAAAGCCTGACGCCACGCCCACTGTGTCTGACGCGTGCTCCTCCCGTGAATATATATATATTATTATTATTAGTTTTATTTTATTTATTTTTTAAGTAATTTCTGAATTATACAAAAAACTGAAATACTATTTAGGAAACTTAAATTGATTGCTATTTAAGTCAGTGAGGTCCAAAAATGCTTAATGTAATTTCCACCTCAAAATCTAATGACATTTAAGATTTAAAAAAAAATGCTGTGGTGCAAGTACAATTTACACACTGTTGGGCATTGTTAGTAAACTAATTAAATTCACCAGTCAGTAAAAAGTGTGTTTTAAGAGTTTAATTTCTATATTTCCACAAGTTTTAGTAGTAGAAGAAACACCCTTAAATGGAATCAGAGTAAGGCAGTATTACAGTGATTTGAGCTGTTTCAGATATGAAGTGACGTCCACAGCGGTGTGTTGTCAGGTCATTTGTGGATCAGAAGTGATGCAGACAGACAGAGAGGCACAGGATCCATGCTTGTCCCTCTCCTCTGTAATTAATGCATTAGTTAATAGCCCCTTGACAAAGATGACCCTTTATCAGGCTGTACGCTGGCCGCTGACTAGCCAGCCCTGTGATCTGATTTTTGCACCATCACCACCCATTCTAACAAATTGAACCACCAGGGCTAATTATGGTGGCTAATAAAGTGCATTGCCTCAGTGCAAAAGCCTCTCCATCGTCTTGCATTAGACTTTCATCAATCATGTTTTCAAACTGATATATCTTAGTGCCAGAATACCAGCACAGCCTGGGCCTACATTTATTTTCTCTCTCTTCTATTTTAATTTTGCTTCAGTAATTGCTTTTCCAAACTCCCTTTGCTAGACCATCTCCATTGTCCCCCCACCGAATATCGCCTCTAAGCACAGCCAGAGCAGATTTTTTTATTGTTGTAGGCAACTGGAATATTTAGCCTAAAATGATGCTTTGTTAGTGGCTACTCTTGTTAATCACTGGTGGAATAATGCATCACCTTGATGTGTGTGATATATGAGGTGTGTTTAAATGCGAATGATATTCATAATGAGCAATAAATAAGTGATATAAAAGTAGGACAACCTGCTTTGACTCCAGGATAGGAAATGGCATGTGAGTGTTTCTATTACGCGCGCGCACACGCACACACACACACACACACAAACACAGGTTCATATTCCAGACCGGACTACATTAGTGACCAAGCGCCTCTGGGTGATTCACTATATCCATTTTATAGGGATATAAAATCCCTCGGCCTCTTCATTTGCCACGTAATAAACAATTCGCCTGACATGCCTCGCACTTTTTTTCTTAAATATGTATCAATTAACTTTACACCTTCTTCTATTATGTCAGCATTTCCTTTTTTATAGTCATTCATATAAATAGTAAATAAATATAATGCGTCATGATTGATTTGAAATGGCCTTTGCCTTAAACATTAAGAAAATTAACATCATCCTTCAGCAGAAACGATAATTTCATAATGTCAATCACAGATGACTTAAGTTACCAAACCCAAACTTTTGAATGGCAAATGCATAATATATAATATTACTTAATTTCTTGCTATTGTGAAATATAAAATCATATTGTGAGATATCTATTCATATTTTGAGACATACAATGATTGTGATCTTTTTAAAAGTCTATTTGAAAGAAATATGCATTGCAATGATTTCATATTTTGTAATAATCATTTTTATTTTTGTAATATTTTCTCTGTTTATTTTAGTTTGCACCTCTGGCTCTCAGTTTTACACTGCAGCAGCAGAAATTGGCACCTTTGTTCAAACATAATACCTTCATACATTAGCTTTAGAAAAAACACAATGCAAATAAACATTGTATTGTAGGGCAGAGTGAGAAAAGCCTCCAAAAGTCAAAAGTACTTTCCTGACCCCTAGCTCTTTTACACCGTTTCCTCCATCTGTGCTTTCTTCTATGCATGTTACACAAATATGAACTGATTTCCTCTGTCATTTTGACAATAAAAACAGACCCTTCTGAATTTCATCTGTGCTGTGGCTCATGCATCTATTGAAGGCTTTTGAAAGCTGTTGAAGTTTTTGCATAGCATGAATTGAAATCAGAGTAACTGTACGACAGCTTCCAAGGACAGGGATTTGTGTTGCATGAGACCTGTTGCTGTTCAACAGAAATCTCATTTAAATGCCATGCACTAGGTCTCTTCAATTGAGACAGAAGGATTACTTTAGCCACACAACATTACATAATTGTGTGGAAACTGCAGCATTCTGGTATTGCCAGTTAATCTTGCTGAAATTGCCTGTGTGTGTTAGTGTGTGTTGGTTGACTGAGAGCCATATTAGGGTCATGTCACCTGAAATAACCTGATTATATTAAGTTTATGATTTTCAGTGACTTAATTGTCAAATCCGAAGCATTCTGAATAGTGCAAGAATGTGATTATCCACAAAAATGTTTGCTTACTGAAAAAAATGTTTGCATACCCTCAAATAATTAGACAGTCCTTACATCCCCTCTGCAAGATGTTGAAATGAAAACCAATAAAAATATAGTGTTTCGTAATGGTTTAGTGTTGTAATGGGTTTTTTTAAAAAGCTGTCCAAAAAAAAAAAAAAAAAAATTTATTGCTTATTGCCTGAAACCATGTGAAGCTATCAGTCATGAATTTATTTTTAATGTTTCTTTTTTTTCATCCCACCACCATCTTTAAAACCTATTGTAATTAATGTTGTCTTTGCTGTATCTTTTTTTTTTTTTTTGTGCATGTGGCTTCTGGTTTTATTAAAAGTCTTTTTTAAATTAGATTTTATAGCTAGAGAGACCTTTTCAGTGAAAATAATAAACAAAACTATGTTAGGTTTATGAAATGCACATTTCATCAAGCGTTTGATTAAGGCGATATAATTATACACTGTCATGTCAAATTGTGCTGATTATAATATAGCATAAAGAGCTTCTTTTTTGATTGATGTTTTTGTAGACCATTTTTTGTGAATAAGTGCATACCAAATGTGCTTTTGGGAACATAAGCTCTTTATAATATAAAATCTAAGTGCAACATTTTTAATATTTGTGCAAAATCAAACTCATTAAAATCGAACAGCATTTCACGTTACCAAAAATGTTATCAGTCCACAAACAACAACAAATACTTTAATGTGCATTTGAGCATTCAAAAGCGTAAAGGCTACTTTCAGTTCCCTTTAGAGTGAGTCAGGAGTAGCCACGTATGAAAGAGTCCTCTGCCATTTCCCTGCCGGCCCGTATAGAGCTGTGCAGTGGGAATTACGCCGTCAACTTCTCACTAGCTAAAATAATGTAAACTCATTTCGGCTGAGGCCCAGCTAAGATGTCAGCGTGTATGAATGCGAAAAGTGCATTGGACACATTAGGACCTGACAGGGGCCCTTCTTGAAATAAGTGAAATTAATGGAGCTCTTTTCATGTACGACAAGGCCGCGGCACCCCTTTCAGCCTGCTTACAGTCAGAGAAAAGTCAATACTTTTTTATTACTCCGGGCTGACCTACCTTCTGCACTACAAGTGCTAGCTGTGCTAATTGGTTTCAGTTGTGAGGGGGAAAAAATAGAAAAGCTTCATTCTGAAGAACATTGGAGCAAATAAATCAATCTCATATTTTTTATCCCTTGACTGTTTTTATTGGGTAATGTTGGAGGGAGAGGCAACAAATGCTTGGTTAAAATATGGGTTCGATGGGCTAAAAAGTGTCTTAAGTGCCCTGAGTGCTTATCTGAAGTCTTCTGTTGTTCCACTGCTGTTATGTAGCTGTTAAATGAAACACACTCTGAGGTGAAAGATAACAAAGAACATGGGCTACGGCTATTTTAAGAGAACAGGTTGACGTGACAAATAAGAACATCAGCTAGAGGAGAGATTCATTTTATACATTCAAAAGGACTGAGGGCACTTTAGAAATGTGTCTGGCTGACTCCAATTAAGGGCATTTGTTATAGTCGGTTATGAACAGATGCTTGAACTCTGAAACATTCAATATTTGACTGTAGACAGAATAAATATTTCATATATAACAACATTTAAAATGTTTAATGTTGTTGTTGTTTTTAAATCATTGGTTAATTTATCATTTCATTCATTTTTAATTCAATCAATTCATTATTATTAATTGATTAATTCATTTATAAATCAAATGAATATAAAATAATAAAAAATAATGTAATATGTATTAATACAATAATTTGAATTAAAACACACACATATCCTTTATCAAATAAAAACACAAATAGTTATAATTATATAAATTCATAAATAATAAATTGTTGTAGCATGTATAGTAATAGTAAATGTATATTTTATATGTTTTAATTTTGCAGCATTCATTCATTTATCAATTTATTCATTTTTATTCAACCATTAATTCATGTATAACTAAAATTCATATAGAATTGTAGAATTAATATAATATGTATTAATAAATTATTTAAAAGAACACATACATACATACATACATACATACATATTCTGGATTTTAAAAAATCACAAATAAATAATAAATTAATAAACAATAAATTGTTGTAGCTTAAACAAGTCGATATATAATTTATGATTTTTATAAATATTTATAATTTTGCAACATTCAGTCATTATTAATTATATTATTAATTATTAATTATTTCATTTATAAATAAAACCGTAGAATATACTATGCATCAATAAAATTATTTGGCGTAAAAAAAAACAAACACAAAAAATAACAAATAATAACTAATACTAAAATAAATTCATAAATAAACTCTTGTAGCTTAATTATAAGTCTGTATATACTATATATATTTTTATATATTTATAATTTATAACTCCCTCCTCCACCAACTGAACCTGTAATCCGATCTAACTTGTTCTTTCTTTACAGTGTCTTCACTGGAAGCAGTCTCTATGACATTTTGTTTACAACTCATGTAATTGTGAATTGTAATCATATATAGTTATAATGGTTCTGTTCTGTACCCCAGGGGGGTTTGTCTTGCTGCGCTCCCCGCTCTGTCCAAGCATGGCTGCATGGACAGGCGTGTGTGGTGTGTTGCCCAGAACATAACCATACTGCCAACACTAACTGTATGCAATTATTTTTGTCATTAATCTATTTGATTTGAGTTGAAATAACATTATAAGACAATCAAAACATTTGACAATCTTAATATGATCTGTATTATGTAACTCGCTTATTTTTCAGTGTATGTCAGTACAAATGAGAGTTCCTGGAATGTTTCTGCTGCCCTAGTTTCACCTCTGTCCATGAGGATGAGTTCTATCATTCCCAGTCTATCTCTGATTACCTCCTCTTCTTCATTTTTATGTATTTGCTCCTTCCTCTGCCCTTTGCCACTGCAATTGCGAACTCAACTAGTCTCTCACCCCCCTGTATTAACTAGTTCAACTCATACATACTGTAGCAATCTACACCAACTGGCATCTAGTCATCTAATTATGAGTGTAAAACAAATCCTTGTTATGGAACAACAATCAAAGTTTTTGCAATAATCACATTTTTTAAAAATTTAATTTATTTCATATAGTGAACATTCTACTTTGGAGACAATATCCTTTTGCGTTTCTTGTGCAGTTGTTAGAGTTAGTATGGGTGCTGTTTACAAGGACAGCTAGCTGCAGCATTTCCTGAGGCCAAGACACACAGATGATTGTCATGGTGGCGTACGCTGACTGACAGAGGGATCACATGCATGCCTGCCAGAGGGAAACAGTCAGTGCCCCAGTCTATGACATTAGTTTGTCCTTGCTCAACTTCTGCTTTTTTTAGTCTTAAAAAATGAAATATATAATTAAATCCCCTTCCTCCCAACCTCCCTTTCCTCATCCAATTCTTACTTCAGCTGTTATTTCCATTTCAACTCCAGCAACACTCCTCACAGGCTTTCATATTAAGCAGTTGTGGAGACGAAGGTGGCATGTTTTAGACCAGGTCAGCCTCTAGGGGGGGTCACTGAGAGCCGGCGTGCTTGGAGAGATGCTTTAAGACAGCATGTGTAGCTGCTGCAGCAACTAGGCCACTAGCAAAAGCTGAATCCAGTCCAACTAAAAATATCTGACGCAGATATTTTGTGCAGTGCTGCAAAAAAGAGGGCAGGAATTGTTGTGGCTCATGTATTCATCATTATCTGGCTGACTGGGAGAATGTATTACAGCAGTGAAAAAGAGCCAATGCTAGTCACAGCAGCTAGAGTGAGGTTAGCGTGGTCATCCAGGGATCGAGGATAGGGAGCAGAGAGAGAATGATAGTCTTTCTTTCTGCGTGTAGCCATTTTAAACACCTTTTAACTCCTAATTATAGATCTAAGTGGGAATAAATCAGAGATACATTATTAGTTTTGCTTATAGCTTATATTTGTAGTCATACATTGCACAGTTGGTGAACTGAACTGATTAAACTTTTAGTACACTCTAAAAAATGCTGGGTTAAAAACAACTCATCTTGGGTTATTTGGCAACCCAGCACTGGGTAAATATTCGACAGAACACATGCTGGGTTATTTTGACCCAGGTGGTTGGGTTAAATGTTTTTATCCGACATGCTGGGATGTTTTATTTAAGTCAACCATTGTTTATAAATTATTATTTTGCTGGCTTAAAATGTATTGGATTAAAAACCACACACAGAATTACAAGAGGCAACAGCAATAATCAAAAGATGAGCATTTATTAAGCAAGAACACATTGACAAAATACAAGACCAACTTAATTTATTTGGGTGAATACAGCATAGTTTACAATATCACATATATTTAAACTCAAAAATTTTACATTTAAAAGTAGCATTTTAATTTACATGTATTCAGCTGTTCTTTGTTATCACTTTTTACCTAAATAGTGCTAATTGGTGTGTTGTCAAAATCGGAGACGGTTTAGGGCTGCCGTTCACAGGGGAGCTGCAAACTTCATACCGCCTCGTGTTACACTCGTAGCTGAAAGATGCCATGATTAACTTTTTTTTTGAGCAAGGCAAAGGGCGTTTTCATCAAGCGAAGCAACCACTGCTGATGCAACTGACTGACACCTCGTCCTTACAGTGTCGCATTGCGCAAAATAATACAATTTACAGAACAGTAAAAATAACCAAATAAAATGACCCAACATGCTGAATCCAGCATTTGGGTTAAAAAAATAACCCAACAATTTTTAGTGTACATACTGTAAAACTTTATAATAGACACGCTAAGTAAATTTAATAAAATGAAATGAAATGATTGGCATTGCTGTGATGTACTTGCCATCCATTTACATTTACATTTAATCATTTAGCAGATGCTTTTATCCAAAGTTACTTACAAATGAGAACAATAGAAGCAATCAGACAAACGAGAGAACAACAACAGTATACAAGTGCCATGAAAAGTCTCAGGTAGTCTACCACAGAACCCGTAGCTATGTTTTGTTTTGTGTTTTTCCCAAGGATAGGATAGACAAGAAAAGGTAAGTGCTAGTATTTGTAGGTCAAGTGCTGGCGAAAAAGAAGAGTCTTTAGATGTTTTTTGAATGTGTAAAGACTCGCTGTTCTAATTTAGATTGGGAGGTCATTCCACCAGCTGGGCAAAGTCCAGGAAAAGGTCAGTGAGAGGGATGTTGAACCTCTTTGGGATGGCACCACAAGGCGCCATTCACTTGCAGAATGCAAGCTTCTGGAGGGCGCATAAGTTTGAACTAGTAAGGTTAGGTATATTTGTGCTGTGCCAGTGGTCGTCTTGTAGGCAAGCATCAGTACCTTGAATATGATGCGAACGGCTACTGGTAGCCAGTGTTACCTGACGAGGAGAGGAGTAACATGAGCTTTTTTTGGTTCATTGAAGACAAACCCTCGCTGCTGCATTCTGGATCAGTTGCAGACGCTTGATAGTACAGTACATGCAGGAAGGCCCACCAGGAGAGCATTACAATAGTCCAGTCTGGAGAGAACAAGAGCTTGGACAAGAAGTTGTGTGGGGTTGCTCTGACAGGAAGGGACTAATCTTCCTAATGTTGTATGAGGCAAATCTGCAGGACTGGGTCGTTGTAGCAATATGGTCTGAGAAGCTTAACCGATGATCGATCACAACTCCTAGGTTTCTGGCTGTCCTGGAAGGAGTTATGGTTGACAAACCCACCTGTATAGAGTAGTTGTGATGAAAAGATGGGTTAGATGGAACCTCAAGCAGTTCTGTCTTAGTAAGGTTGAGCTGAAGGTGATGGTCATTCATCCAGCTAGAAATGTCACTCAGACAGGCTGCACTTTGAGCAGCTACCGTCGGATCATCTGGTTGGAATGAGAAGTAGAGTTGAGTATCATCAGCATACATTCATCAGCATTTATAACGCGGCCTATAGCTTATACTAAACCTCTGTTTAGTTTAGTTAAATGTACGATACTTGCATCGCCTTGGCCTGGAACGAGCATCGGGATGCAGTCCCGGATGAAAGTCCTGATGGTTTGGAGGTTCGGTGTGTAGGAGTCGCGATCACCTTCTTCCGAGTTTGAAGAGTGATGAATTCCAAAGATGTTCTGACTTGATGGTGATTGGGAGTTTCTTCCAAGTGGAAAGTGAAAAATAGCTAAGAGAGACATCAGCTGAGATCCTAGGATCTCTGGTGAATGGAAAGTCAAGGTTGAAGGCTTAGTGGTCCAGGAGAGTTCTACCTCATCCTCTTACGATCTAAAAGAACCACAGACTGAAGGCAGGTCACTGATGTGAGGCCTTTAAGGTTTAAGAAGATTCACACCTCTCAGGATGGGCTTGTCCAGTGAGAAAGGCTGAAATTAAAAGCGGGAGGTTGGAAATACAAGAGAGTTTTAGGACCCTTTGTGTAAGGACATGGTAATTCGCATATGGAACCGTTTAGGTGTTGATGTACAAACTACTAAAGGTTCTTAGAACACTAATATGTTGCATAGGTATAAACATATAATATACACTCTCAATTAGATCATCAGAAGACTTATTCATAGAGACCAAACATGGTATATGTAAGATTACATGAATGAGTAGTTCTATCATATAGACCAGGGGTGCCCAACCCTGCTCCTGGCGATCGACTGTCCTCAAACACAAAGGTGTGTTTGATTAGGGCTGGAGCCAAACTTTGCAGGACAGTCGATCTCCAGGAGCAGGGTTGGGCACCCCTGATATAGACAATAACCTGAAGGATATGTGTGTTCATTCAAAGTAAGGTTTTCCTGTGAACTAATTTCCTAAGGGTAAATTAACTTTGAGTTGTGCTCTGCCTGCATTCCTTTGAACAATGAGACCAGTGATATCAGTATTGGTAGCTATGGAACCAGGGCCTGTTCTGCTTTTCTGGGGTGTTAGATATATTTCGGAAGAAGGGTCCATAGACCCTCATTAAGTAGTATTTATTTAAAATAAATAATAAATCTTCTGGAACATTTGTATTCTCTTTCGGTCCCTTTAAACAATTTAATGCATCCATGTTGAATAAAAGTACTCACTTCTTTAAATACATAAATAAATAACATCTTACTGACCCAAAAAGTTATTCTTAAAAGGTTTTAAAGAGACATGTCTGCGATTGACTTGATACTTCGACATAACTGAGAACTCTGAGCAATAACGTGTGTCTGTGTGTGTGTGCTAAATGGAAAAACTATAATAATTGCACCATCTCTGCTGAGTGTAAAACAGTTTTTCAAACTGCTGACATCCAATCAATGTGCTTATCATTTCAGCCCTTCAAGACAGTCTTCACTACCTGCCACGTCTTTGACAAGTTTGGACGACTGTACTCCGACGCTGGTAATATTGTATGAGATAGCCGAGTGGAAAACTGACAGAATCAATAAATAAATGAAATGAAATATCCAATCATGCATCATTTGTTTGTCTGGTTCAGAGAGTGCGAAGGTGAGATGAGGTGAAGAAAACATTCGATGCCGCATTCAGAGTAAAAACATCTCGTCCTCTTAGCATAATTACATGCTATTTGTATTACGCACAATTGCTTTTTGCACTCAGTATCAGCAGTGTTGATGAAAGAATTCTTTAATAGCAATGATTTTGATCCTGGAGAAGAGACTAATGAAATTTCTCCATTAGTTTACGCACTTACTGATGTCACACGCAGATTCTTACATCACTTCCATCAATCACCTCATTGCGTCGCGTTTTGAAACATTTCCCATGCATTGTTGCCACAGAAAATAAATGTCATTTAATTTCAGTGAGTGGGAAAAGGTGAAGGCACTTATCCAGTCTTCTGCTACAGAGGTTTCATTTCCACAAATAATTCTGAGTGCTTCGTCCTATTGTGTGAAAATGTGTGTGTGAGGGCCTACAACTGTACGAAGCATCCTAGCCGGCATCGCCACCAGCAGCACCTCGTTGATGAATCTGAGGCATTGGTAGCAGTAATTTGGAGATGCAAGGGCTATCTCTTTGATTGCTCCTGGTCTGAGGTAGTCCATCACTTCATAATAACTCACCCTGCTGCTGACTCCTGCCTCTGGAAAAAAACACGCTTTTCCATCAGGGCGATTAGAAAAAGCTCTAGTTGGCTGATCTGATTACTCCCTGTTTTAACGCTAAGTTTGACCCCATGTTGGGAAAGCAGCACCCTGCTTATGGCGACTGGACATGTGGGTGTTAGACAACATCCCAGAGCTGATCCGCTGAAGAGATGGCCTTTGTGATGGTTCGTGGAAAAGCTTTCAATCAGATTATTAGCTGATGATGTAGCACCTGGCAAAAACAACATACTAGATGTGCCATTTTTTAAAGCATTTCAAAGACATTATTCTCAGTTTTCACAATACTATCATAGCATGATTTGTAAATACATGTAGTTTGCCATTCATTTGTTAGATAATGAAATAATGAGAGTTACAGTATTGAAGAACTTCACAGAAGCCCCAGAACTCTGAGTGTGGGCTCACGTAGAGTGCTTTTTGATGGGCTATCTAGACAGGTCTTGGCTTCAACTCCACCATGGAGCCCAGCCAACATGCACTGAAGAGAATGAGGCACGCTGACGGCGGGAAGTCCTCTTCATAGAGTGAAGCCATATGCAAGAGAGAGGATACGCCACTGAGGAGGGAAAGAATGAAGAAGAGCGGTAAAGCTTGCTAATGAGTAAAGACAGGGAAAATATGAAAAAGTCTTGTCTTCATATTCCTGTCTCTGGGAAAACTTTTTCCCTGGCTAGAAGGGTGTAATAGATATGAAACATGATTTTTAAATTTTGTGAATATATTAGATTCTTAGTTATACTACAGTTCTTCAGCAGCATGTCCAGATCTATTTTTACAGAAGATATTAAAAATTAAATTTTCACATATATGACACTTCTATAATTAGATTTTTTTAAGTAGTCAATTAAATTTAAGTGGATCAGTTTTTAAAGACTATAAATTAAGTTTAAAATTTTATAAATATGTTTTTCTAAAAACATGACCACAAAAAAAATGAATGTTATTTAACTTTATTAACATTGTTTAACAATTCATGCATGCGTTTACCTTTTTGTTTGATGCACATTTTTTTAAAACATGATCATTCATAATTTTTAATCAAAATGTCAAAACTGAATATTCCAGTGAAATTAAAGACCTCTCTCTGATAACTTTTGCTAGACTTCTCAAATAAATTGTAATTTAACTCCGCCCCTTTCTTTTATTTGACTCCCATCTGCCTCCATCCAATCAGACCAATGGAAACAACCAAGTCCCAGACCTACATTTTTTCTTTATCACTAATGCGTTTCATTCAGATGTACATCACAATTTAAAAGAAAAGATCTCTTGCTACTTCCATTACATCACTACTTTAAAGTATCCGGCAATTTTCTCTTTTCAAAACAAAAAAAGTTTTTTTTTTTCAAGTGTCAAACCTGCGTCATAGGTGCCATACATAATTTGTCAGCTTCGGGACAACTCTGAATTTAATTCACAAGTAAAAAAAAATAATAAAAATAGCAGCTTCTTTAACCAAAAAAAAAACAAAAAACAAATCTTGTTTGTAAATTACTTGTAATATTCATCATGACTGTATGCTGTAAAACTGGCAGGAGTTTTTTCTAAAGAACCTGAGCTATCATTCATTCTTTCTGGCTTTGAGAGAATGACTGTGTGAGGCTGGTGGTGAGACTCTGGGTCGGTCCGGGGTTTGGGGTCAGAGTCATCATTCAGACCATCACTCACACAGAAGAGAGGGGGTCCAGGCATGAAGGGTGGGGGGTCCTTCTACTTGCTATCAAAGCCAATAGCTTGGTTGTGTGGGGGAGCCGGCGAGAGAGAGGGGGTCAGAGAGCTGACAGTGAAGTGATGGGCTGTCTTAGTTCACCGCTGAGCCACAGCAGGACGTGTCAGAGTTGCAGGCTCACTGCCCGCGCTGGCTCGCCTCCTACCTGTCTGTCCACCCCAGCTTCTCAACTCGCTTCAAAATCTAGCAGATCTCTCTCGCTCTGCCACCCTCCTAATTTTTCTTTGTAATTATAATGGAGATGACACCGCATGCAAATGGGATACAATTATAAAGGGATTCTCCACCCAAACATTTACATTAATTTACCAAACATTGACTCACAATTGTTCACATTGACTTCCAATATTTGATTACCAACATTCTTCAAAATATCTTCCACAGAAGTCATTTGGGTTTTGAACAATATACGGATCAGTAAATGATGACAGAATTTTTATTTTTGTGTCTGTCCACCCAAAATTCATACAATTTCAAAATAGTCTACATCATATGTTATCATATTTAAGGAAATTAAGCTTATTTTAGGATGGTTGAGATTTAGATTTTTGACGTTATTTTTCTAACAAAAAGCCACATTTCCCATTAATTCTCAATAATTTAATGCAAAAATAAATAAATCTCATTCTGTCACCTTGTATAAAATCATTTAAAACATTTTTATTATTATAAATACTGTTTAAATTTAAAAAAAAAGTTTCAAAGTATTTATACATCATGGTTATATCTCTTGTACTGATATTAATTTATGCTAATTAAAAAAATATATAATAATTGTATATAAAGTATAACTATTTCTTTTCATAGTGGGGTTTTTAACATTAAAATTTTAATAATGAGATCGATCATGACAAGAGTGGAAGATGTTTAAAGTTTTTCACTTCTGTAAAGGCTGTGATCATATAACCCTGAAGTTGAAGCTAATGATCGACAATTATCTTTCTGAAGGAATTTTGTCTGCTTCAGTTGACGATTAAATGCCAAATCTGTGTTGCCACCTACAGTAACACATCGGCTTTCATCCATCTTTCCGAAACCTGGAAAGCGTTTTCAGCCTTTCATGCAAATGCATCTCATTTGAGACTAACGCATGGCAATCTGCAAAATTAAAAGACACAAATCTCCTCTATCGTCCCCTGAGCGGAGAATGAACCTTAAGTAGAGACTGAGCGCTTTGTAATCTGCGTTAATGTGCTTGTAGGCATGGAATTTGAATTGTTCAGAACGGAGCGGGCAAGTTGAGATGAGAGCCCGCCAGATGCTGTGGCAGATGTGTGGCCCAGCTCACTTGGGTGATTCCATAATTACATTTCGCATGCAGATACGAGCAGGCATTTCATGCTGCTTCAACGAAAGCCTCAGCCCTTCTGACTTCCCTCAGACTAATGCATAATATTGTGACAGTAGCGAGTGTGATTTGCTGATCATGCTATTGATTTATGTGTTTTAAATCATCAGCTGATGTTTGAACAGATGTTTGTGGTCTGCTATCAATCCATGTTTTGATTGTGTGCTGTTTTAACTTAGATAAGATGGGTCAATTGGAGCTCGAGAGTGTGGTTAAGCTTGATTTGTGTTATGGAAATGTTGAATCTTTGGGTAAATGATGATTAGTAGTTGGAGCTGTGGCTTAACATATAGAAACACTTTTGTTTGAATCTGACATTATTTTCTGATGCCACTTCATCCACGATTCCCAAATATCTGACCATCTCTGGAAAGCATGACTGTCATTTTACACTGCCAGTTGTGTGTGTGTTATAATTACCGTAATAAATAAAAAAAGTCTCATTCTTATTTCCAAAAAAAAATGTATATATATATATATATATATATATATATATATATATATATATATATATTAAAAGTTTTTTAGATGTATTTTGAACTAGCATTTGCTAGTAAATGAACTTCTGAACTATTTAAAGGTGTTTTAATGCCACTGGCGCCCCATGACACCCTTGGGCCAAGCGGTGTGAAAAGGATGCTTTCACAGATGGCATGTGCTTGCACACCATAGCCTTGAGCTGAATATCATGCTTCTCCAAAATACACAGACTAAGATTAACTACATAATGTTGTTATCAGTGCTCTTATCATGCATGGATTAGCTTGTACATTCCTGACACTTTAGGACACTAACAAAAAGCCCTTTTGTTTTAAGTCCAAACACACAGGAATCTCCACACACCAAATCGGGACCCAAATGGAATCCAACAGCCGAGGCGATGATGAATACCGATCAGAAGAGGTATTGACAAGCATTTGTTCTGCACGCTGCATCACAAAGAGACGGGTGTCTGTCTTAAAAAGGCATATTGACAGGTTTGTACCTCTGGCAATTGTCAGCCGCCTGAGTGACAAGACATTATTGATAGATAGGATGTGCTGACATGCTTTAAGAAGAGATAGAGAGAGAAAACAAAGAAAGAAAGACTTCTGAAAACTGAAGATCTATTGTATCTGTTTGAGGAACCGTGTGTCTGCATCCCTCATGACAGCGGTGGAGTACTAATGGTCAGGATACATGAGTTGGCTGAGGTGGATGCCCTGACATAACAAGAAATAAAGCTGATGCTAATGGACAATGGAGGGACGTGTCAGCTGTGGCCCACACTGAGCGACCCCGGGGCCTGACGGTGACCCCTGGCTCTGGCAGGGTGGATAGGTACAGCTCACCGTGAGGCTGTGCCCCTGCCTGGCTCCGCTCAGAGAATCAATCAGCCCAGCTGTCAGAGACTAACCTGAGCAGACAGCCAGGCTATGGAGAGACGCTCCCAGAGGGACTCCACACGCTTCTACCACCAATACTGAGAACCACCCGAACAGAAAAACACTCAGTATCTGCAATTCTCTGGCTGAAAAAGTCATTTGGATGTCATAGTAGTGAAAATGTATTTATATTAGCCTTTCTCAACTGATAAAAACAGCTGATGACCAGTTTACATGGCTAGTTAAACCGTAGTATTGATCAGTTGAGGGTATGTCACGAGTCCCTTCATGTTGAGTCTTTTGCACTAACTGATATATAAGTAATGCGTTACGTTACTTTTGAGTTACTTTTTAAATCCGGGCAGGGCTTACTTGTTTGTTTTTAATATAAAAAAGTTATTCTTTTATAAATTTAAAAACCCTTTCACAACACAAGTGAAATAAGTATGCCTCAGGCTGAAGGAAACGCAAATTCATGTCTGCACAGTAGAGGGTGCAGCTCAAACAAATTGCATGAAGAATATGATGCAGGTGAAGAACGTTCAACACTATTCAGCAATAATAACAAAAATGAAACACAAATGTGTCATCTTTGCTTAGTATGGCTGAATTAGACCATTGAAGGCCAGTAGTAAAAAAAAACATTAGCCGATAAAATGGTATTAAATACATAAATTATATATGTCTTATTTAACACATTTTATGGTTGCAGGTTTGTATAATATTCTAAGTTTGCATTTGTTTTTATTCAGTAGTAAATGCATGTTTAGTCTAGAACTACAGTAAGCATCATGTTCACACCTCTGCACTTACTCCCAATTTCTCTCAACATGGCAACATGAGAACTGTCAGTCGAGACATGAGAAACAAAGCAACTGGTGTTAATTATTTGAAAAAAAGTAACTCCGATATAGTAATGCGTTACTTTACTAGTTACTTAAATTAAATGTAAATTGAAATTAAATGTAAAAATTTAATTTAATTTATGCATTTAGCAGACACTTTTATCCAAAGCGACTTACAGTGCATTCAGGCTATCACTTTTTATCTGTCATGTGTTCCTGGGGAATCGAACCCCCAACAATGCTCTACCACTTGAGCTACAGGAACACTTAAAAAAAGTAATCTGATTTCATAACTCACGTTACTTGTAATGTATTAACCCCAGCACTGTACTGTATATAACAAAAAACATGTAAAAACATATTCAAAGCAGAATCAATCGTCACACGATTTTACTTTTCTCTTTTTCTTGAACTACTTGCATACTGAACAAAAACTAATGTTTTCATCCAAGTTTTTTCCTCTGATGATGTCTCATCTCTAGAGCCCTATGATTTCTCAATGTGGAAAACATGGACTCAAGTCATAAAAATTAAATTTTAAGTATAATGCAGAATGTCATGGAATTTTAGCCAAATTTCGAATGGATACATCAAAAGTTAGGTCAGTACACCTAAATCAAAACATGATATGCACTACTGTCTGTCTGTGAATGTTAAGCCAAACAAAAATAGCATTGGTTTGAGTGAACGGTACTGTTTTAATAAATCGTTGTTTAATATTGTACATTTCATGATTTTAATTCATTACACATACTTTTTGATTAATAAAATTTACTTTAACCATTTACACAGAGAAAAGACAAACAAAATCCAGAAAAATTTAAATGGAAAAAAACAATAATTTTTGAAAGAAATAAAACAGATAAAGCCCTACATCTTGCCCTGGGCTGCCACTGGTGCCCTCTTTAAAAGGTTTGTGGATGATTTGAATAGTCCAAAGTAGTCTTAGATCTTTACACCAGCTGTTATAGTAGGGTTTTTATAAATATAAACATTTCTTAAGTTAAAATACAAACTATAAACTGTCTCAAGATTTCTTTGAACGCCCAGTATGGTAGTTTATAATAGCGCCAGCCAAGTACAAACACCTTAATAAGTGCTTACATTAGGCCACGCTCTCCCTCTCTCTCTCTGTTTTAGCATCAGAGGCTCTATGACCTTCTCTTCTCTGGCTCCTGAAGCACACACCCGCATCTACACAAACACTGACACGTCCTGCCTAAGTCCGTGTCTTGCATCACCTCAGGAAACTTGTGGCTAATTTCATTATTTTGGGGGGGGGGGGGGGGGGGGTAAAGAGAGAATGCAAATGAGTGCAGACAGCTGGTGCCTTCCTGGTGGCGAGGAGTGATGGAGGGCCCCAAGGCCTCGCTCATCAGCCCCTCATCCTGCTTCCTCTTTTCAGACAGAAGCCCACCGGGGAGAAGGCGGGGAGGCCGCTCCGACAGCGGGACCAGATGGTCCGAGAGGTAAAAAGTGCGGCTCATTCAGTTAGCGCGATGCTATCGGTCACCTGGGTGACGGTGCTAATGCCTGTGCAGCCTACGGGCGTCCGATGAGCTTGAGGTGCAGTGCTTCTTTGCCGGCGCCCCTTGTGAGGAGAGATAGGCCTTCCAGTCAATCACACTCTCTCTCACACACATGCACAGAACGCATGAGTGTATCGTGGCTGTTGCCTTCTGGTCTGTGACCTGGCTCCATTTGTTTCAGAAGCTCAAGCAGCTGTGCAACGTTACCCTGTATAAAGATAAATGTAGATCTTTATGTATATAAATGTCCAGCACTTGCAAACTGAGTAACTCAGCACTGCAGCTGACGGCTTTGACGGAACTGAAAGAATAACTTTAAATGCTTATGGCAATATTACAATTGTAATTAATGTTTTCAAGTAATTTAAATATATTTGACTATGGTAAATAATGAAATGAGTTTAGGTAATGCGTTGGGAAAATACACATGATTTTCAAGTTGCAAATGTATTACAATTACAGGACCTTTGTTTTAAATGACAAAATGTTTATAAAAGTTTCATCAAATGCTTCTCGTTTATTTGAATGGCATATATGTATTATATGAAAGCTTAAATTACTGAAAGCAATATTACAATAATATTACATAATCCCTATGAAATTTGTTACATCTATGAACACAAATCACATGTCAGGTCAGGCTCTTTCCTGTCACTAAACAAATTGATAATAATAATAATAATAATACATATTATGTTATATATACATTATATATATATATTTAATGTATAGATATTTTTGTTAGATGTATATGTATATCAAGGAATAAATATATTGGAAATGAACTACTTAAAACATTAAGGAGTTTTGTAAATGGGTATAATACAGTATTTCAAAATATTACTGTTTTTACTGTATTAAAAACAGCCTAGTGAGACATCTTTCTAAATAAATAAAATGTAAATCTTAAAGTTTGACTGGTAGATACATAGTTTCATAACATTTTATTAGACTATATTCTGTTTGTTTGTTTGTTTTTAAGGATTACTTATTTGACAAAAAATGTAACATAGAACGTACAAGTGAATTATTTGTATCTGGACCACTGCTGATCTAATCTAAAGTCTACTTTCTACAGAAGAACCAATTATTACACTAACAATAGAATACCATGGTAATAGCATGCTGTTTTGGACATACATTATGGTAAAATCACTGTATTCATTAAATTATGTTGGAGTACACATCTGGTAATTACACATATGGTAATTAATAAGTTCCAGGTTATAACCGTGTGACCACTGTACCGTGGTACTCACACAGTAGGTTTTGTAAGGCTAGACACTTTCAGTTTTCACACAAATAGCTCTTTTAGTATAACTGTACCAATCAGATTCCCACTTAATGACCTTGACTTGAAAAGGTTTGACCAGCAGTCTATAAATTCACACTGCGAGCCCTGAGGCATGGGCTGTGTCTTCATCTATTTGACCCTCGACCGCTGATTAATTAACATATTCCTATTTCCCATCTTATTTTGGACATGAACGTAAGTGATGTGTACGGGCAGCGAGATGAGATAGGACTCTGCTGTCAGGTGTCACACAGTGAAGGGGTGAAAGTTCACTTCCACAGTGCCCATCTACTGGCCTGCCACTGAGAGAGTTGTCAAGTCATCTCGTGAGCGTGTCTCTCTTTCCCTCCGCTGTTTGACATCTGCCAGCCAGCTCCAAACTCCCCAGCCTCCCCGCCCAAACAACACTCCATTTACAAACACAACCGCTGTCCGCATCTCCCTCTCATCAACATTTAGATTTAGCCATCATTTACTGGGCCAGGCCTGTCAGGTAGCATATGGGCGTCAAGCCACAGCCTGTGTGAGAGACGGAGCTGGGAGAGAGAAATGAGGAAAGGAGGGGGTATCCGAGCGAGATGTAGGGGTCAGATACGTTGGATGAGATGGCAAAAGAGCAGAGGGAGCAAAAGAAATCATGATATCTAATGTATCTGATGTGAGAAGTGAGGGTGTTAAGAAGAAGTGAATCTGTGATAACATGACTGTTGTGGTTCTGTGTGGGCTGAATCACAGTTGTGGATTGGCATAAAGTTTACAAAACAACAATAGAATTCTAAATTAATAAATCACAATACAAGTTATAAATACAAGTAACTTATTATCAGTACTTACATATACAGTAGAATCAACATATCTTTTGTCTTTCTTTTTTTTTCTTTGTTTTTGTAAATGGGAGATATGGAAATGGAACAGGAAATGACATCATAGAGCGGACCCCAGCAGACTCTCATGACTGTGTCAAGGTCAACAAATCGCTAAAAATATCAGATAATTTGACATTTTTATGACAATGATAGGTAGTGCAGAATGTAAAATTTCATGTAGCTCAACTCTACATGATATTTATCTATTAAGGCATGTTTTTTTTAAATAATGAAATAAAAATTTAAAAGAAAATGCTCGTTTCAGTGCATTATGGGAATCTTCACATTGGTAACATCCTATGATGCTTTAACAATAGTTCTTTAGAAACCTATTACTGACCCTAAAGTTATCAGTGTGACTTTCAAATGAATATTTCACTTGACTTTTTGAACAATATCCTGGTTTCTCTTTTAATACAATGCCTTTAAGCTAAAAATGCTCCAAAAAGTGACGTATTCCAAACCTTTAGAAGCCATATAACAGAAATTATTCTTCACCGGGAGTTTGATTGACAGGTGGTCTGACCAATCATAACACAGAATCTGCCACCACACATTAGAGAGCTACAAAACAGTATTTATTGTTTAAATTTCTTAAAAATGACAATTTAAAAGTTGAGACTTTGGTTGATACCAAAAGTAACCTGCTCTGTCTTGTCAGTCAGGATGTTGTCAGTATCCTCTTCGCAAAAGTAAGGTCTTTACGAAGGGTCAACTGTGCAAGAAACAGATTGGAATTTGAATTATTATTGACTGAATATCTTGACATCTGCCTAAGTTCTCTCAAGTATGTCCTTGAGATTTCATGAGAAAAAAAGTACCAATGTCTTGACTCATTAATAAATCATTCTTTTGAATCAGCTCTTGTCGCTGAACCACTTCACAAAATAAAATCAGAATGGTTTGGTTTACAAGTTCAACTCACTTCAACGCAATGATTTGTTCACAAAGTTTAACAGTTTAAAAGTTTCTCACACAAAACTATTATATGGCTTCAGAAGACTATGCAATGAATTCTTCACAAATAACCTTTATGACACTTTTAAGGTGCTTTTTCATGCATTATTAAGTTTCAAATCACCATCTGAAATGTATTTTTTTCCCATGGAGGAAAGAAAGTTATAAAGGTTTATAACAACATGAAGGTGAATAAATTGTTGGAAATAATCTTTTCAAATGCATTCTAGGTAGGGAGCTCACTAGCTCATGTGTGGATGTATTTCTTGCATGTCTTTCGGAGCAGGGGAGGGGGAATAGAGTGGATTAGCTTTGAGATTCACTCGAGTGCTGCCGCAGGACCTCCAGCAGCCTTCTGATCTATCAAAAACTGATGGAAAGACACAGTTCAATTTGTCCCACTTTCATAAAAGATAATTAACCTGTCAGTCTTCACACCATAACAGCTTCATTAGATTGGCAGTGGGGCACAGAGCAGTTCAGGTAGAGCTGAAAAGGATGTGTCCCAATCTGAGCCCCCTCTCCCCTCGCTAAGTATGTGTCAAAATATCAATGTAACAAAGACATGTGTTGGAAATAAACACAAGTGACACCGTACAGTAATGGCTTATGTAAAACAGCGCATGTGTATGGAAGCGAGAGGGTAATGCAACATGGAAATGCATGAATAGTTTGAGGAGAAATCAATTTTGTACCGCTGAAGAGTGAAGTAGTTTTGAAAGGCCTTATGGTGCGAATAATGTAACGCTGTCTAAAACTAGGGTCAAGGGTTCAGTCTATTGTTGCTGCTTCATAATCATAGAAATGATGAGACTTCATATAGTGATGTTCTGAGAGGGCTGATCATAAAGAGTCAGTCATCCTTCCAGAAATCCTCAGAGGACCGCAGCATTGTGCCTACTGACCCACTCATATTCCTGACCACACTGGGCTATGAACTATCAATCCATCACAAGCAATACATCTTCATCTACACATCTTTGGATGTGTGTTCACTGTGTGTTTACTACTCACTGCTGTGTGTGTGCACTTGGATGGGTTAAATGCAGAGCACCAATTCTGAGAATGGGTTACCATGAACCTCGCAAACGTTGGCTTTTGCCACGTAGCACATCAAGTCAGAACTGAAGCAACACAGATCTATGTACATGCTAGTGTCATAAATAAAATAAAAAAATGATATAAGTTCCATAATCGTGGCTAATACCCAAACAAATGAATAGATAATACATTTAACTGAGGCCACAAGTTGAGCAAAATCTTTGTGCATGAAATATGCCCCCCTGGACTAGATACTTATAATGAACTATTCAAAATAGCACACAATTAATGAGCACATTAAGTCATGATGTTTTAACAGCCTCTTTAATTACCAGGGGAGAGGATAGTTTCTGCTCCTTTCTCTTTCTTATACACCCATGTCCAAATGTTCATCTGTTCCTCCATAAAACAAACAGCATAGATGTGCAGCAGACCAGGTACGAGATCCCTCATTCAGTGTCCAAAGTTTAGTGGCCAGAGAAAACACCACACCGCTGACCCCAGTCCCACCAGGAGGCTCTTCTGATGGGATGAATATTCAAATGTCTTCTCATCTCTTTGGTTGAAGGTGAAGGGGGCTTGTTGAAGACATCTCTTCCAACAGATGGACAACAAGGACCCATCTGCTGGTGAGGCAAGTAAATGCTCAATGATGCATCGCCAAGCGATTTAGCTTTCAAGGATCCCCGGCAAGTAGTTAGTAATGATGGCATCTGCACCAAGAGCAAACACTCTATTTTAGATATGATCTATCGCCTCTCCAAACTAGAAGCCTTGTCTTAAAGAGACAGCATCTCATTTGCACAGCATCATTTTCACACTGCAGCGCAAGTCAAGTTGTGAGTCAAAAGCTTTGCTCTCCTTTAGAAATGCCTTCAAAGTTATCAGTGCCACCACATGAGTGTGCCTTCATCCCACAATGAGCAGAGCATGATGCATTTAACATTTGTCATATGATCACGCTCATTTGCTTCCAGTGATTCTTATCTGTCAGTGGCTCAAAGAGCGCAATAATTATATCTTTGAAAATTTCCTACTTTAGTTTCCAGGGGCTAAAGATATTTCCACCTAATATATTCAGATTGGCTCCCATCCAGACAGTTTATTATCATGGTAATTTGCTTATTAAGTGCAATCTTGTTTTGTTCAAATAAAGTGATAATTAGATATTCAACATTAACACCTTGAAATATTATCTCTTATATGATGTTTGAGGGACTTGTTAATCTCTTCTCCCACTGAAAAGACTTTGATAAATGTATTAGTAAACTTCACTTTGGGCTGAGATTGTTTGATTCTTTTGGGAGATGTTAGAAAAGCTTCCCACAGTTTACATAGAAAAAAACCTATCCAACTTTTTCCTGACGTAAAAATGGGTGACACCATTTGTAAATTCTATGGGTCTAGCTTCCGATCTCATTTGCGTCCAGCTATTTTTAGATGTACAAAACAGTTTGTTTTGCTGCTTGATATTGATAATTGATGTGTCCTATCATATTGTTTTAATCTGTATCTTCATTTAGAACACACTGGTTTGTACTGCAAACAGTTTTACCGTTTTCTGCATGTTGTTATTCTCCTTGTCATTTACCTTAGCGGCTAATGAAACGGAAGTCTCACCCAAAGGCTTACTTCCGCGTTGAGGAAAAAGGTGGATAGTGAATATAATTGTATACTATAATTAATCACATTTTGATATGGATAGCAGGGTAATTTTCATTATGCCTTATTGATAACACACACGGTAGATGAAGATTTGTTAAAATTGCAAGAGTGATTGGTGATTGGAAGCAACAGTTGTTGAAAGTGCGTTTATACATTTCCAACTGTTTTATGATATGATATTATGTTATATTATATTATACATTCTCCAAGCTGCTTATCCAGGGTCACTGGGATGCCGAAGTCTAAGGCTACATGATATAATAGTTTATAATATTGATAAATTTTTTCATGTTTGGGCCGGTGAACAAAAAGATTTGCAGCAAAGTGGCAAAACATTAAGGCCAATAGCAGGACAAGTAAAAAAAATTATACCTTGCTATAATTAATAAAAAATCCTTATTGTTGATCCCTGAACAGCAAGGTTCTCCTCACAATCTTCCACTATATCTAGGCCGGCCACATATAGTCTAGTTATGCAAGCGTCAGAAGATTGAGATGTGCTCCGTCCTGAAGTTGTGCTTTTCATATCCTGTCCGATGAGCGCGTCCCACCGGAGTGCATATCTCTGTCTCTGCGCCTGTGTGTGGGCTTACATTACATTACGCCGTCTCTGTAGAGCAGCAAACTACATCGTGTTTGCCCTTGTCTTCTTCGTCCTGCTTACCTATCCCTTCCAAAAGAAAGAGATCTCTGTGTGTGTGTAAAGAAAGAGGCAGTGATGATCATTTGCTGCCAAAGTAAAGTGTTTGCAAACGAGCGCGGTGTAGAGGTGCGGCGCGCTCAAGGGCACATTTGTATAAAGCTAATGATAGCATGTAAATGGGCAAAATTTCTATCTGAGCAAAGAGGCATCCACCCCCTTGGCGCACCATCGTGTTGATGGAGTGCAGAATCTCATTACGGATCTAATACAATAACTGCCGTGTCGATCCGGAGAGGCGACAGAGAAACAAGATTAGCCTTATTACTTTATTATGTGCTGTGCTGCATGGCTCAGAGTGGACAATTGCATTAAAGCACAGATGAGATCACGTAGAGGGAATTGCTCCCCCTCTGCTCCGCCCCCCGAAACGATTTAATTGATTCAACATAAAATTAGCGGGGACAGATTTGGAATTCCTGCTGTTGCCACTTAGTAAACTACCGACTTTGGCCATCTCTGGTGGAGAGTTGTTTTGCTGTTATGGGCAGCGTTGAGGAGTAAGTGGGGCGTTTGTCACTGTCTGAGAGGGCTCAGGGTTGAAGGGTTAATGACTGTAACCCCTGTTGTGCAGTTTGTCACACTACATGGCTATCTACTCCGATACTCATTATGGCGTATATAACCGTTCAAGTTGGCATGTATGTTTTATTTAAAACAAACAAAAAAACTAAATTAAATTGTCAGATTTCTCTCTGTTGATGTGACAATCTCATGTTCATCTAACTGCACTTCTGAGTGCAACAACCACATATCAATATCTGATCAACGATGCATACTTTTGTTTTAATCTGTTACACTGTATGTCACAAGAAAAGCTCTGTCACTAGTTTAGTTTCATTGCAACTCTCTCAGTACATTTTTTATTTATTTTTTTTGGCTTTTCTTCATCTGTCTTTATCTATACTTTATACTGATACCTACTGGTGTGGATGCATTAGGTCATTGTGTCCCACTGTAACAAAAAAAAAAAAAAAAAAAAAAAACGATAATTTGATGTGACCAGGGGCAAAAAGTACTTCTAAAAGTACAAACAATACCAAAAAAGGCACCATAAAAGTATTATAAGTAGACTAGAATTAAAAATGGTCCATAGTTTCCAGTTGTTCTCAATTGGCTAATGTCATGTGAGTGACAGATTGCTGGAAGGAAGGGATTTCATTGGCTAGCTCTAGTGCCGGTTATCACACATTATCAGAGAATAGATGTTGTTATTGAGGGGAAGGGATTTTAATGTTTTGGGTTAAAAATATTAAGCAAATGTACATTTTAAAAAACAATGATGATGATGATGATATGCATGGTAATAGGATAAATCAATTTTAATAAACACAACATTCCATTAAAAATATTTAAATATTAAAAACATTCAGAATTATTTAAGGATTCCTTTTAAATTCCAAATAAGTTACTGAATTTGACTTGAATTTGGTGTAAAACAAATTATGTAAAACTGCAAATTGAAATGAAATGTAAAGAAAAAAAGACCTTATGAACAAATAGAACAAAAACAATAAATTCAGTTTGCTTTGGGCTGTAGGCAATTCAATTCATATTCACCCTCAAATTTTGCCTGCAAAACTACCTTAAAATATACTATTCCATCATTGTTCATGTGGCAAATTGGGAGACAAGATTTCCTCACAGCAGTTCCTAATCTATGCAGGGCTCAGTTATTTCAACTTAGGGACATGGGACACATGCCCAAACACAAATAAGGGAAGAATTGTGGTTTCTTTCATGGCTCATTTATCTGTCAGCGGTTCATCAGCTGTCAGGACCTGGTGATGATATCATGTGTGACATCTCACCTTGACCGCTGCCATCTCAGCGTTCTTTTCCAGCCCAGACTCAACCCTCCTCCCTCCCGGCACAATAGCATCCTAACTTATCGTGACCTTCCTCCACAATCTCACCCTCTTCCAAAGTGTTCCTCAGGGAGGCCGGCCTGGGGTGCAGGGATGGCCATATGTGTCGGCCCAGTGGCCATGTACAGGCGCTGGCGGTTTCAGGATGCTGCCTGTCACGCTGACATCTCATGGCTGCTCAGAACATTCTAGCACTTTCTAAAGAGAAAGACAAGATTACAGAAAAGCAGCAAAGATGTTCTTACTTAATCTCACTTTATTCTAATTGAAATTTTGGATTTTAACATTCGATTAATGTTTTTTTGGTTTTTGGTTTTTTCCCATTTAATAATACTAAAGGTAAAAACTGCAAGTCTGATCACTTAGAAAAGCCACATAGCACAGACTATGAATAGCAATTCCTTCTCGACAGTCTTACACTGTAAGCTACTGAAATTCATGAGACTTCATGGGCTGAAACTTCTTAATCCCATGTGAGGGTGGTCCATCATGGGAAAGGTCAGCGGTGTAATGCTGTTAGTTCCTCTGTTCTGTGCTCAAAGGCTCTTCTCTACCTAAGACCTGTCACTTTTCAGTCCGCCACTCAAAGCCATTTTCTTTAATTGAACACTTGTCAGTACATTCTTCTCTACACAAACTCCATCTCTGCATCCTCTTGCTGAAAGACCCCTGTTCATCCACAACCACTTATTTGATCATGATTATGCTGACTTGCCATTTTTCTGATGTATACATTTATTGGCCTGAACATAAGTCAAGATGTCAAGAACGGGCATATATTCAAAGAAGGTTTTTGACTAAAAACAGCATTTGTTTTCCATCTCATAGAATCACTAAACAAGCTTAGAATATTTTTTTTTCTTTCTTCCAGACAATAAGTAAAAACTAGCTTGACTGGACCAGGAAAAAAAGTTTTTAAAGGCCTATAAAGTAACATTCCAGATTCAGCCAATGAAAATGCAAATACAAAAAATGTATGCATATTGTTTTGCATTTCCACTAATGTCATTGTATGATACAGGGCCCTGTTTTTTCTTTGTTATTTAAAGAGTGTATTAGTATAGGTGGGTCCACAATGTATGTACACGCTGCTTATTAAACACAGGGACGCACAGCTGCACACAAATATGACAAATATTAAAAATTAAAGGATTACATTGTAAAATAATGTTATAGTGTAGGCTACATAAATATAAAAATGCCTACATGTCATAATGGATAGTCATCGCATGTATTAGGATTAGGCTACCAATTTGCTTGCGCACAAACAGCTCCGTATCATCCCTGTTTTGCTTGCGCACAAACAGCTCCGTATCATCCCGTATCACTCTCTGACCATCGCGTTCTGTCTTTGTGCTTGCAAATTCCGCCATGTAAATTGCAAATCTGTCATGGCACGAGCCCAACTGGCTCTTAAAGGGAATGGGAGATGAGACTGATTGGTTTATTGCATGTTCTGCCCAAAAAACACACATTACTCATTAAGAGAATAAGGACAACCCGTTTAGACCATGCACCCGGGCACACCATTTTCCCTTTGTGAAACTAGCAAAAGTAGATTCAGACATGCCCAGAGTGCCCCTGCGCCGTGCACTTTAGGCATGCACTTAGATCGTTAAAATAGGGCCCATAATGTAGTTCATCAAAGTACTGCAATTATCTTGAACAAAAAAAAACATGAAAAAGGATTGTCTACATATTTAAATTAAGAAAACTGAAGAAAAAAAATACTGACCTGGCATGCAAATAATAATTATAATAATAAAACAACAGCCCTTAAACAGCTAAAATGATATCCCTATTATACAGTACACAGTCACTCTCTGACCATCCTCCCCTTATCATGAACACTGTAGTCTCTAAGCATACAAATCTACCCCTGCATCTCCATCTAAAAGCAACTCTCAGCAAGCACAAGAGAAGAACGAGAGCTTGAAAGAAGAAAGATGGTGGCTCTTTAAAAATAAAGTTGGAAGCAGTTTTGGACAAGGCAGAGGGAGGAAGAGTAATTTGAATGGTTGTGCTAATGACCTGAGGAGGAGCAGCACAGCAGTTGTTTCGCTGATTCGATGGCAGGTCATCGCGACAGATGTTCCCAACATATGTGGAGAATTAATTACCCACTAGTAAACAAAATCTGTGATGCAGAGAGTCGTTTTGTCCAAATTTCTTTCGTTTCGCTGTTATTAGGGCATAATTTTTCTTGATCAGCCGGGCCCACTCCAACACAAGAGCTCAGTAATGGGCTGTGCTGAAGGGCTGCATGCAGCACAGACGGGTCTTTAATTGGGAGAGTTGATTGTCAGCCTGCACAATGTGAAAGCCCTTGATTATCTAATTGGTTGATTGAAGCGCAGCGCGCCTGCCAGGCCACTTCACCTACTTTTTCTCCCAGCGGCTGGAATGTCGGGAATGTTTTCACTGAGAGGAAACAACTTGGCAGGAGGAGAACACACACTGGTGAGCGTTCGCCTGCCAGTGCAGAGAGACAAGCACATCGCTGGGCCCAGACAAGAGAGGAAGTACTGCATAAGTAACAGGAAGAGAAGCTGCATGAATGGCTTAACGACCTGAATAAAGCACAACTTAGAAGCGAGGACGATTAAGTGCTATATTCATTTAGCGCATTTCTTTATGTCATTATATTGGTTGGTGCGACGCAAAAAGTTCCAGCTTAATTGAAAGATGGAGACAAGCATTAACCAGGCACGCTGTATCTCAAAAAGCTAAAATGAAAATCAATTCATAAATAAGGAATGACATTGTCCTCACAAACAAGGCAGAAAATTGCAAGAGGTAGTTAGAAGTCTCTCAACATCAAATAATATTGATTTTCCACCTCCTTGTTCACACCTTCAGTTTAATATTAGATTACTTAAAGAGCCACCCCCTCAAGGTGAATTATGCATTTCAATACAAAGCACAGTCGGGTTAAAAAAACACAGTCAATTCATATGACAGATGTCTGAATGCTACAGTACTGTCAAAAAAGATTTTGTAGCCTAATTAGTGATGGTTGAGACCGCTTATTTTATTATCAATGAGATACCAAGTATTGTCAAGGCCAACATGTACAAGGTCAATACTTATAATATTTCTAATTTCTAAAGGATAAAATAGGTAAATATTTAATTTTATAGCTATTACCAACATTATATAGGCCAAAACTGCAAATTATTATTCTAAAATATTTTTAAAAGAATAATTAACCTAATCTATATTTTCGCAATTTCTATTTAAAATTAACTTAAAATAAACATCACACATATGCATTATATTAATGGTCACATATAGCTTGCACATATATAAGATCAGTGTTGGGGAGTAAGTAGGTTACATGTAATAGTGTTACATAATTTAATTAAGAAAGAAAATCAAACTGTAATCAGTTACAATTACTGAGGGAAAAATGTGTAATTAAATTACAGTTACTAAAATGTTTACTATAACGATTAATTGGTTTCTTTGCCAAACTGTGTTGACTGTTCTAAATATAAGACACTAGTGTTTCAGGGGTTTAGCAGAATAAGACACATGCTTTTTTTTATAACCGTTTAATTTCCTATCTTGGTTTTTTTTTTTATATATATATATGCTTTATGGGAGTGCTTCCTGTCATAGCTATGCAAAGATTTCATTTCAAAAACAGTTTCATAGCTATTAAACTATGTCTTATGATTTTAAATCTGTATTTAACCTCATCATGATCTCTCAAAGTAAAAAAGAGGTGCTAAAGTCAGATTTTGTGGTGGCTTTGCTTTAAAATTTAATTATCATTATCTTAATTCAAGTGATAAAGAATTTTGAAAGTCTGAGCGTAATCAGTGTTAAGTACTGTAAGGTTAATGCTGCCTGGGTAAAATAACTGAAAACATTAGGAATTTAGCAAAGTAAGATACATTACTTTAACAGAGTTAATAGTTACACTACTTATTACAGTACATTATAAATAGGTTAACTTGTGATCAATAACCTATTATATTTTGAAAGTAACCTTCCCAACACTGCATAAAATTGCTCCACTCATACCTAATTAATACTCAGTTTACTTTTTTGTAATTTCTATATAGTTCATTATCGTAAACTGAAGCAGAAATGTTATTTGAAAGTATACAGCCCCAGTATTGATGATGTATTAGTAAATTCCGCAATGTTTTGTCACTTCAGCTGAAGAACTTTTTGCTCTGCCTGACCAATAAAGTCCTGAAAAGTAGCATAACGTCACTAAAATGATTCTATATATATATATATATATATATTGCTTCAGCAAACATAATTAGTGCCTTACTCAATCACAGAGTCGAGTTCGGGAGGTTTATAAAGCAGCATGGCAGCATGATTAGCTGAGGTTTAACTTTAGAATGATCTCTGTGTGCCTGGTGTTCCTCACACACATCCATTCACTTATTGGCAGGATTTCCAAAACAAAGAAATGTGCATCATCTGCTAAGAAATGTGGTAAAGAGAAATTCTTAAGTGGGGTAAGGTTAAAGCTATGTGTGATTGCTTCACATGGGGAAATCCAAAGACTTATTTCTTCATTACATCCATAGCTTATTGATTTTATGACATTGTTTCTTCGAGATTACACATCAGTGGGAAAATATAGCTTGTCTGATTCATCTCCGAGCCCTCAGTCTGGCACAGTGTTAGTCTCACACTTACAACAGTGCCTAATATAGCATTTATTTCATTTGCTGTCACAAATTCTGCTTTTGAAAGCATTGATTAAAATAGCCAAGCACTACAAATTAAATCTATATTAATGCACCAAGTTGCTATGATGCTTGGCAAATCAACCTACCACTATATTACACATCAGAAGAATTATTATTGTTATTATAAATGTAATTATTTATTCAATATAGATGTTTTATCATATTGCCGTTCTGTAATTACATAAAAGCAACAGGCCACTTGAGGCCTGTGTAAAAGTGATTTTTACCACATAACATCACTAAAGCTTATATAGTACTTTGATATTTAACTATTGTTTTGCCTAACATCATGTTGGAAATACCCTTTATTAGTTCAGTTTGTCCGCAAAAAAAAAAAAAGATGGACCAACTGTATTGTACAGTAACAAAGAGCACATGCTTGCATTATGTTAGGGGCATCATGATAAATTTAAGCCTGTGTTTTCCCTCTTTTTTCCTTTCCTCTGGTCTCCAACGTCCTACACAATCAATCAGCAGCCCCCTCCCTTATTTCCCTGTCTGCTGGATTTCGGATCACTGAATGTAAATCCTTGACAAGGGTATCTATATATAATATTAATGTGCGCTGTGGAGGGTTCCCTGTGAACAGAGAGCTGACTGCCAAATAAAGAGTGATCAGAGGCAGGTTACCCATCCTCCCCGGTCCTCTGTAACTCTCACCCCCAGGATGGATGGGGCATCATTAGGCAAAGGAGCTCGGCCATTCTCCACAGAAATGACCAATTCGGAGGTACCCATCAATCTAGCGGCACCCACACTCCCTCAGATACTGTCAGAGCGTTAGGTACGGAGGGGCCGGTGTTGGTGTTTGAAGACCCTCTGTGTCACCTGCAGCCCGTCTCATCTGCAGGCATCTGGGGTGACCGCCGTCGAGCTCTCCTACGACGCTCACTCCCCCTTCTAATTTATTTACTGTAGCAAATGGCCACCAAGGAGAAAACGGACAGGGAAGGAGAAAACAAAAATGTCGCCATCTACCCACCAGCGAAGTGGCCTACGGCTTGGGCTTCGCTGCAGGGGACGGATGAATCCCGGGCGGTTAAAGTAACCTTTGCTAAGCCAGCAGAATAGTTGTTACTTAAACCAAATTCTTCTGGGCATATAAATCCACATCACATTTTTGTGGGAGACTCACACAACAGATGCATGCTGGGAACATTCGAGGAGCACCCGAGGAGCAATTACAGTGATGCCGCTTTATTTACAACACATTTTTTACATAATTTACATGAAAGAATAATTTACATGAAAATCATAGTTTGATAAAACTATATTTTATAATTAGTAAATATTTTGTGATGTCATATTCATACTAAATTTATCTAAAAATGCCATTTATTTTTATATTTATAAATATTTTATAATATATTATATAAACGCATATAAATCATATTTTAGTTGATGAGCCAAATTTAAACTGCTAAATTTAACACACACACACACACACACATATATATATATATATATATATATATATATATATATATATATATATATATATATATATATATATATATATATATATATATATATATATATAAAATATTTCAAAATCAATATTATCAACATTATAAGCACAGAAGACAGAAAAGAAAACATTTTTTAATACTAGTCAGACAGACGAAAAAATCTTCCACATTCAGAAGATAATATCAAACCCAACAACAAGGCCTGTTGGGTAAGGATTGTATCTAATTGATTTCACTGTTTGTTATGTTAATGTAATAGAGGAAACAGTGGGATATTTAAATAAAAAAGGAAGGATGTCAGGCCAGGTCTAAAGAGGAAAATACAATGATACTGAATTCTGCGTCAGACTATTGGTAATCAATCGGAATGGAGCGAGGATTGAAAAACTGTCTGCCTCGCAATTGTGCTCAGTTTGAGCAACAGTTTGAACATAACAGTGAGAAAAAAGGGGTCAATATTTAGAGGCACTTGAAGGACAAATGAGTGAATTGCAAAGCACCCAGGGTCTTTGTTACCGTGTCTGGCTGGATGTACGTGGCAGCGGCATTGAGAAGAGCTGAATGGAGCTTTCACAGAGCAACATAATCAAAAGCCAATAATGCAACAGCTGAACAGAGACACATGAATATTCTAATGCAACAACTGTGTTGTACCGCAGTAAATCAGATGCCCGAGGGCATGAGTTAAGTGAATATTTCTCACGCATTTTCAATATTACTGAAATATTAATGAGAGAAGTTAAATAAGAAAATCCCTCTCTGGACCTGCTTTACAATCAAATTTAAAAGCGGAGCCCTGTGTCAGCTGTAGTAACATCATTAATATTATGGATGTTTCTGTAATCATTCCATCAAAGTACTGGAGCTCTGCATTTCTCCCCGCACAGCATTACTGTATCAAACCCAAAAATGACAAATGATTTATCACATTCTGTAGATTTTGCTAATTCATCACACCGATACGGTGTCACACTGATACGGCTACATTTTACATTATTCAGGATAAATGGATGGGTAACTTTCTCAGAGCAAAGTATTACAAGTGAACTATATAAATAGATTCAATAGATTTAGATTTGTTCTTGAACAATGCTTATCAAATTTTGTTTATAGCAAGTCATTTGGGAGGGAAGGTTCTTCATGATAAAAAATTATATAGATAAAGACTTTTCTAAAGGCATTGTTCACCCAGATAATAACATTTTGTCATCTACTTAATCTCATGTTGCTCCAAACCTATACGAGTCTTTTCTTCTAGAGAACTCAAAAGAAGACATTTTTTTAAATATAAAAATGATTGTCCAAAAAAATATTAAAATGTTGTCCACACAATGACAGTCAATAGTGACCAGGTGCTGTCAAGCTCCAAAATTACCATAACACTACATATAAATGAATAAATCTATTTACTTAAAATTTCCTTTGCTAGTTTTTGCAGCCATTTTTAAAGTAAGTTTTAATGTATGTTTTATATATTAAATAAAGCAAATTAATCTACATATTTACAGTATGCTAAATTGTATCGTTGTAAATAAATTATTAAATTATTCAGGCAACAGTGCATGCTGGGAACACCAACATCAAGTTATATATTTTGATTAATTTTAAACATTTTAAATGTACGTATATCCATATCTACATAATACTGTAATTATTTACCTTTAGAATTGAATGCAAATATAGAATACATGTATGTACATTTATGTGTGCATATAACAAAGTCAAGCAGGTTTAGATCCTGTTTGGTTTAAATTTTTTGGTGAACTACCCCTTTAATATTTTGTTGAGTTTTCTCCTGTGTAGTCGAGACTTACGGTAATACTCTGTTCTCTTGCTGCCATCTTTTGTCTTGTTCTATAGCTTACCCATGCTTTCTCCCTCTCATCTTTCGTACTCACCCTCCCCACTGTCCTGTCTGCCAAAGGAGTTTCTCCAAGGAGAACTTTTAAGGAGGGGAAGAAGAGAAGTGGGTTTATAGGAGCTGGAGTTGAGGGAGGGGAAGAGCAGTCTTAGTATCTGACTTGTTAGTCCACCACTGTCCAATTTGTTGAGGGTGGTGGGTTTGATTAAAGCAGGGGTCCCTCCTGCTGCTCCCCCTCCCATCAATCACATTGATAAGTCCCAGAAAGGCAACATATTGCCTGGGAAGAGGACGGGGAGGGATATCAATTTCACTGTCGTGCCGCTCTCTCCCCACCCCAAACATCTCGTGCCGTTTTGGTGGAAGTGCAGACCGCCAAGGAGGAGGTGAAGGGGAGAGAGGATGTAGCAGTTCTGCTGGGGTTTGCGGGGGCAGCCAGGGCTCTGGGGATTGGGAAGGGGGCAGGTTTGCAGTTAGAAAGGCTGGTCAGGGTCAGCCGAAGTTTGTTAATGTCTTTTTCTTTTTTTCCCCCTTTTCAGGTTAAATATGGTAGGTTCTAATACTGGACTCGTTTGTGCTGACGCTGTTCACACCGGGCCGAATGCCGCATGAGGCTGTACAAGCTAAGTTTCCCCCGTCATGCTAAAATACGTATGAACTGCCTTCCCAGTCTTGTTAGCAAAATCTATGACAGTAAACCAGCTGCCAATCAATAGCTGTACAAAGGTGCAGATGGCAGGTTAAGGTGAAGGTCATGATGACTGGCTCAGCTCTAAGGAGAGAAATAAAATGCATGTCCACAATGTCATAATAGCGGTTATCCTAATGAACTTCAATTACTTAGTCATAATCATCCTCCTTTATCAACACGGACACTTATGCAATATTGTCACAAAGATCTTTAGTCAAACACTTACATTAGTGATTGACTGAACAGCTTTAAGACATTATATACATTCAGGAAAAAATTTGACGCAATATTATATGCTTTCCATACCTTCTTGTAAATCAGCGTTATATATTATGCAGAACCATAACAAACAAACAAATGAATAAATGTATAAAACATGATAAAAAATTTGTAAAAAATAAATAAATGTACAATGTTCACAATGAGGTTCCATTTGTTAACATCAGTTATTTACATAAGTTCACATGAATTAATAATGAAAAATACTTCTAAAGAATTGATTAATCTTAGTTCATGTTAATTTTAAAATGTATTCATGCTTAATATGTTGTAAAGTTGTATCTGTTAATATTACTTAATATGAACTAACAATGAACAGAATTTTTTATATGTAAAAGATTAATCAACACTGTACAAAATGTATTGCTCAATGTTATTTATATGTTATTAACTAATGGGACATTATAGTGTTACCAATATATTTAAAATGAATATTAAATAAGTATAAGTTTAATAAATATAATAAATGTGAATAAATTAAAAAGCCTGCAGATATATATATATATATATATATATTTGCTATCAGTATTAACATTTAAGCAAAAAGAGGAGACGTATAATTATAATCTGAATTATATTTTGTTAATTTCACATGTTTTGATTTAGTAAATTAGTATCATTCATCAGAATTCTAAAACTCTTATCTATAAATTACTATAATTACTAAATTACAATAAATGTTTTTAGCATTAGTAGGTGCTACACATTTGGACTGCTTTTAATTAATTTATTTAGAATTATCATTTCTTTTGTTGTTTTTATCTTGCGTAAGCTGTTTCCAACATCTTCTGTGAAGTGACAACATCTTGTCTTTTGTTTTTGTTTTTTATAATCTTTTTATATCTCAATTAGACTTTGCTAAAAGTGCACTTAACTCTGCGTGGACCTCAATCAATTCTTTTTCATCTCCCCGAGCTGTCATCAAACATAACAAGATCACAGCAGGAAGTTCATGTCACCAACTTCCCCCCTGAACATGATAACTTCATCTGCCGCTAGATTTCTCCGCCAAATCTCCCATCCTGTCACATTCACACACTCAGTCACGTATAACAGTTACCAGCGTTTGCTTTCCACCTAATGGAATCAAACGCTGCAAAAAACCCAAACGTCAGCACTTTTCATCACTTTGCATGGCCATTTTATTGTCCTTCTCGGTGCCTTTTGAATGATAATGATACAAATTACAGTTTGGCTATATTAATAGCTAAACCCAAATGCAGAGAAAGACAGAAGAGAGGAAGAGGGGGAAAAAAGGTGTCTGCCTTTTCACCGTTGCTAAGTGCTAACGTGGGATTTCCTGGGCCCATTGTCATGTCAACTGGACCGGCAGCTATTCCATTGTGATGATAATGGATTCGGTGTTGTTGGCTCAGAGGTCACAAGGTCAACATAAGCTTCTTAATGGACTGTGAAATAACTCTAACTGCATTAACCTCCCCAGATCACATGGTGGGGAAAACACTCTCTCTCTTCTCAAATCAGAGGCCCTTATAGGTGCCACGCGATTGGATTGAATTTTAATTGGCAAGGCGTACACCTGGCAGCAGTGCAGAGAAGATTTTAATCTTTCAGAAAGGTGAGATAGGGAAAGGTATGGTAAACAGACAGCTGTAACGGCTGACAGGGTTGTGTGGGTTAGAGCTAGAATATGGAAGGTCAGTGTGGCTTGCCTTTAACAAAAATTGCTTTTCACTTCTGCATGTTTGCATTTTCATTGCTTCATTGTGTTTGCATGCTTGAACCATTGGGCATCTGTGCTCACATCCCAGAGTGAGCTTCCCCAGAGATACCAGCCAGCGTCACGTCCTCACATTTGGCATAGGAAATGAATGTTTAAATCACGGAAATTAGTGAGGCTTGGAATTTGGTAGCTTGACATCACCACTCTTTAGGCTCAAGGAAAAATGACCAAAAAATTCCATACATTAGGAAAAAGGAATACAATTTAGATAGACAAAATGCAATGAGTTACTAAAAGATTTAAACAATGCTATTTCTAGCATTTTAAATTGAGCTATTCATCTTGCATTGTAAATATATGGGGTTCTACGGAAGCATATTGCAGTACTAATCAACCTGTAGCGATTATGGACCGCATGTGTAGTAATAACATTAAATCTTAATTCTTAAGTGTGCATCTCAAACAAGTGAAAAAAGTAACACTATCTATTAGGGAAAACATATTCACTATTAACAAAGCGTTTTGAGTTTTTTTAGGGTAATTTGCTGCTTATTGATAGTAAATAAGATAGTTATGCATAGGTAATGGGCAGGGTTAGGGGATCTACATTATGCATAATATAGCATTAATATGTGCTTTTTAAGTATTGTTTTTAAGTAACAGTCAATATGCTAGTAATATGCATACTAATAAGCAACTGTAATGTAACAGTAACAGTAAAGAGTGTTCCCTAATTTTAAATCTTACCAAAAATTCAAAACAACTTAATCCCTTTTAACAAAGAATTCTGTTAGATAATACTTTTTATTTTGCCTCCTTCACATATATTTTTTTTACTTTGATAATTCATCACAAAAATATTACATACTATCATAATCTAAACAATAACTGAATTAAACTAGGACTATCTTTACACAAAATATAACTGCCCTTCAGTTTTAATGTCATTTCCATCACCACCAACAATAAAGCTACTGTGAAAAATAAATAATAAATAAATTGAGAACACAATTTTGTGTGTGTGTGTGTGTGTGTGTGTGTGTGTGTGTGTGTGTGTGTGTGTGTGTGTGTGTGTGTGTAATTTCTTATTTGGTCACACTGTTCAAAAACGTGTAAAAATGTTATGTGAATTTAGTGTAGAGGACATAAAATGTTATCTATGAAATTTGCAAGACAACAACTGTGATATATTTACAAATATTTACACATTTTTATTTAAATAATATATGTGTGTATACTGTGTATATTTATATATAAATACACACACATACAGTATATATTTAAAAAATATTAATATACATTTATATATTTATATTCTCATATTTGATATGTAAAAGATATTTAATATATAAACATAAAACTTTTCTTAAATATATATGCATGTGTGTGTATTTATATATACATAAATATACACAATATACACATATATTATGTAAAAATACACTTTTATTTTGGATGCGATAAATTGTTTGACAGCACTATTTACAAAGAAAAAAAAATTAAAGTGTCAAAAGTGTATTTTATTTTACTAAAGTCCACATTGCCAAAAGTGCCCATACTTAAAGAACCAAATCCAAATATAAGAAATTAAGCTGAGGCAGGGCTCTGGAAAGGCATAATACACTGTGTACGTCTTTACGGTCAGTATCAAGCCACTTCAGCTAGGAAATGAGGGCATGCTTCAGAAGAACTCAAAGTGCTTCCACCCTCCTCCAGAGCAAATTGCAGGTGGCGAAATGAGGTGCTGAACTTCATAACGCTGATGGAGCATGTTCCGTGTGAATATAGGATAAACATCAATTAATTTCAGTCAATAAATAACGCTTTGAGGTCTTGCGTCAAAAAAGACGAACAATTACTTTTCCATTTTTCTTGCCAAATGGGCTGATGAGGGAAAACAGGGGATCCGGCCACGTAAATCAGTCTTAATTTTGCCTTCCCCATTAAAAAGCCGCCATTAAGACCCTCCTCGCCTCATTTCATCTTCTTCTTGTTTCACTTTTTCAATTTGTGCGAAAGGGGGAGTTCACTCATCATAAAATTTCACTTTGGCTGGCCTATCATTTGCATCTGAGCCAATAAATAGCAATTAGCATTAACAATTAAACCAGAGAGTGGAACCAATGCCCGCTCCCTTGGAAAGCTGATGAATGGCTATGGGGAGGCTTTTTTCAAAGGGAGCTGGGGGACATTAGCTTCTGCGGCCTTGCCGTAAAACAGCGCACTCCAGGAAAGGAGTACATCCCGGGCTAAATGCTGATTTATTTGGCTCTACAACAGCCCAACACATCTCTCGTGGGGGCCAAGAGGACGAAGTGTGCATCTGCGGGTGGCATATTTGTGTGAGGGAAAGATTACGAGGAATTTCAATCCAATCTGCCACCGTGACGTCCCGCTAAAGTACATAAGTGTTATGTGGCGCATTTAGTTGTAGAGAAATCACATTTTATCCTCGCATCTAGGTGAGGTGGAGTTTTGCCCTTGCACGTTGCGAGCATAGGTTTCCTAGGAATCTAGACTATAACCGTCTCGGCTGTACTTTTCTCAGTAATAACCGGAGCGCGACACCTCATGCGGCGTATTATCCGCGGGTGGCATATGGGTCTGTTTAGCCTGGTGTAATATGAAAGCACATTTTTAATGTTTCATTTTAGTGACCCATTTTATTCCCCCTCAGCAGGACATGAAAGTAAAGTGCAGTTTTGAGAGAAACTGAGAATAACCTCTAACAATACGATTCAGACACTCTCTAATGATTCAAACACAGCACCTCTGAGACGCGTGACGAGAAATAGCGTCGGTTAATGACATGATGACTTACTGCACGAGACCCCTCCTCTACAGTCTTGTATGCCTGGATGCTTGGCTTTATGTACACAGTGGGTACGCCGTTCAACTCTGCTGAAAAGGAGATCATATTGTCCGTGCCTTATGATTGCTTTCGCTTGCATTAATCATCCAGTAAAGCACTGACACAGCAGTATGGGTGCCCTGCCTAACAAACCATAGACTAAGGACAGTGACACCCAAAAGCGAAAAAGGGGTTCTGGTGAAATTGGAGGAGAGTGGCAGTCATTCTTTTTTTCTTTTTTTTTATTAACATCATAGGCCCATTAGAAAGCTCCTTGTTCACCTTCAGTGGAGCAGCAAATGAAGAGGCTCCAGAGCACAGGACTCCTACCGTCTCCACGCGGCCACGGCGCAGGCCAGCGCCAGTCATGTTGTAACGCTTGTAAGAAACAGATGTTCCTTCCCTGACAAATCTCCCCTTTTGATTTATTATTCATTTGCTCAGATCACAATGGAAAAGTCTTTGGCTCATTAATTAAATCCCACGCAAAAATAAAAAAAGAAAGAAAAAAACTGACCCTCACAAACTTATTACCAGCTAAATGACTTTGACACATCACATCTGAGAGCAAACTTTCATGTATAGAAAGATTAAAGCTGGGATGAACGTGTAAAAAATTATTTATGAAAACAATTATTTTATAATGTAATATGAACATTTTAATACAAAATAATGGTGATGTGAAATCTCAAGTTACATTTACATATCTATACACTCACTTTATCTATATCTACACATTATTAATTCTGATTCAGAATTCTGATTCTAAATTTCAGAATAACAGTATTTCATGAGTTTGTGTGCCCATATAATCTTAGCGTAAGCGGTAAAGATTTGGCTTGCTTTCTGCTATAGAGGGACTCCCCCAGTCAAAATTGTACAAAAGGAGGAAAAGGGGAGGAAGAGGTATGCCGAAAGAACTAACAAACCTGTTGTTAGCAGAGCTAAAATACTGGTTTTATACCTTGGTATTGATTGGAAGATTAGATGGGTGTACTCCTCCCGAAATTACAGTTTAATAATAAATGTCTTTGCTATCACTTTTGCTCAAGATAATGCATCATTGCTTAATTAAAGTATTAACTTCTTTCCAAAAAAAAAAATACTTAAAAAAATAAATAAATAAATAATGACCCTTAACTTTTGGATGGTAGTGTATTCTGTAAACATACAGCATTTCAGTAAAAACAATAGCCTAAATATCCCTGCTCCAACAAGATATCAGTCAGTCATGACAGCCTGCTGTGCTTGTTATTAAAAATCACACAACTTGTGAAACACTAGTATATTGTGTGCAATAGCTGCCAATTCCAGTGTGTCAAACGATCTTTTAATTAGTCCTTTTGCTTCACTTGTTGAGAGCAATTAAAAATGAGGAAGCTTTCCCACCGGTCAATCTCCAAACTCTCACCAAACACAGCGGCGCTCTGGGGGAAGTCATAGCACAGTTGGATAATGCAGATGTCTATGTCACACCCCAATTAGAGTGATCTCACACTCCTGAAGGGTGACAGTCTCATAGCGACTGCGTGCCAATCACATTTTGTCATGTCTATGACATCATTTCCCAATCTACATCGCGCCGCGTGCCAAGTGATCCGATGAAGTCTAATCTTTATCCTGCTCATAAATAAACCGTGTCCAGCAAAATTTTATTGCAAGCGAAGATTGATTGTGTTTTTCGAGTACAGAAGCCTATAATTTTATTGTAATCCCTATAAATCCTATCGTAATACAAATAAGACCAGTGCTTTTTATACAGGCGTTTGCCCAGAGCCCTATACGAGTGCTGCACAAAATTAATCTGACACACAGGAAATTTTAAGAGAACTTTAGCTGTTCCTAACATGTCTGGTGAGATCACATATCCCAAGGACTGTCAGACAAAATCCAGGGTGTTCCAGTAGGTGAAGGTCAACCACCAGGCGATAACATAGCAGGCAGAAGGGTCACACGGCACTCCACTTATTCATTGCAGCTTCTAGAGGAGATTAAATACCTATTGACTGGCATCACAATGGACAAAGGTTTGATCTTAATGTTTTCCCCAGTTTCCAACAGCTTTGTTTGATGAAAGGATGTAAAAATACCCCTTAAGTCCCAGTGTACGAGGCTGTTCCTGATGCAAAGCGCTTTGGGAGCTGCTAAAATTAAGCGATGTCACTTCTCAATGACACTTTAATGATACTGGAGCTCAATGAAAGAGTCGGGATGCTTTGGAGCATCTGCTGGAAATAGTCAAACACACACACACACATCCAAATGACAGAAACTTCCTTTGTCCCTGCTGCCACGAGGACCGTGGGGGACGAGGCCGGTCTAATTAAGTCAATCCGTGGGGAGAGCCGGTGTCATTTCTACTTGGCATCAGCACTCTGGCACTGGCAGCATGGTTGGCATTGAGCATCTCAGAGGAGAGATGGAGAGACAGATTTGAGGAAAGAGATAAGTAGGAGACATGTAACTGATTTGGCAAGCGCCGAACGCTTTGGCATGTCTGTGGTTCGCCGGCTCCTGTCTCTCTCCATCTCCCCGGGCTCCTCAGTGTGTTTGAGTAAGCACTCTGTGTTTCGACAGCCCATGCCAGCAGAGCAGGTAAAACATGTCTTAATAGAGTCAACAGAAATGACAACGGGAAGCCTGATGATAGATCAAAGAAGAACATCAATTAAAATATCAATAGAGTAAAAGCCGTTGCACTGATTTTTAAATACGGGGAAACAACTGGCTATGTCACAGAAAAAAAATTATGGTGCAACTTTCTGCTTTTTCTTTCCATTTTCTCACAAAAAGTGTGTTTTCCTTGTTGCGACTCTGACACACAAATGTTTACTGTCATGACAAATATGTATAATATTTACCCTATAATTTTGGCAAAAGAAATAATTGAAACTACTGGTTTTCAGCTCCATCTACTGAATTGTCACCAGACACACCACAGAGACAATTTCTTTACAGTCTGAATGAGGCTTGACTTAATTATAATTTAACTTTTCAATTAATAAAAATTCTTAGTCATAGCAGAAAAAAAGATTCTTCAAGATGAAGGATAGCTTGGATGAAATGTTTTCATGAACATTGGATGTGTTAAAAAAAAAAGTAGGTGCAGATGCACAACAAAAATCCACCATTCCTTCTTTGCGGACATAAAATTGTACAAGTTTCAAAATACATAAATCATAAATTCAAAATATAATTTTAATCTATATGAAGACTTTAAGGGTAAAGAGTATTAATGTAATGTCATATGTTTGGTCACAATCTGCATTGTAAAAAGCGCTATATAAATAATGCTGACTTGTCTAGACTTGACTAGTGATCATCAGTTAATTTCAAAACTGAAATATAGCTAATAATAAAAAATAAAAATTATTTAATTATAGATTTATAATAATAATACTAATCATCATCATCATCATTTTTATTATTACTATTATTATTATTATTATTATTATTATTATTGGCAGGTGAATTTGTGTGACATGTTTTATCCCATGTCTCAAGAATCAGTGTTTAAATATGTGTGTGTGTTACTTGTTGAACATTTAATGAGGGTTTGCTTATGTTAATAACTGCCCAGGACTGGTTTTAGTATCAATGGCTTCTTGTGGTAAACTAAGTTGGAGGATTACAAAAAAAGACAGTATAAATTAATTTTAGAGATTCTAAATAATATTTGTTAGTGATTACATTACACAGAAATGCATGAATACATTCTGCCTCAGCGCACAAGATATCCAATGCAGGAAGTCAGGATGATGCATATTCCCTCTGAAAGAGTATTAATAAGGGTGTAAGTAGACTTGACCCCAGAGTCCACTCATATGGTATCTACCCGATGCTGAATGAAGTCGGAAAGGGAGGGACGGCTCCTGCCAGTCTGATAACATGGGAGTGTTGGGCAGGGTGAGCAGGGCGAAGGGCTCAAGGGCTAAAGCAGGCCAGCAGCCTGGTGGATCACACTAGCCCAGGGAAACAGGGTGGCATGGCCGAGGTGCTGTCCAGCGGGAGATGACAGGAGCGGACAGGATGTCACCGGCAGAGTGCCTGCCTTCATTCCTGCGCTCCTCCTCAGTCTGGCAGCTGGCCCTGCTCAGACGCAATGTGAAGAGACAAGCCAGAGATGTTCTCTTTTTCTAAATGTCACATGAACTCGCACAACACAAATCGGATGGAGAAAATCATGGCCTCTGAGTCCTAGTGTCACATTTTATCACATTTTCTGTTCACGCATTCACAAATGCCTCCGTTTTTAGTGTTTTGGGGCCTGTCGACTCCTTTTTCACATCTACGTTTCAGTCGCTACAGGTAGAATCTTGCCTGCAAGCGCTTTCCAAGGGTTCCTCCACAGTGGTGGGAGTAGATGACAGCTTAAACTGTTTGTAAAACTGAGTGCTCATGTAAGATAAAGACAAAGAGAAACTGAGCTAAGTGGACAGTTAGGACTTAGCCACCACTAGAATCCGAAAAAAATTAACTGAAATGTACAAAAACCAAAATATACTAAGAAAAAAAAAAAAAAGTAGCTTCATGTTCATTTGGGAATATGCATTACGCTGGAAACTAAAGCTGCACTCACACCGCACAACCACTAACATGACAATGTCTGCTGGTTTATACGCTCTCACAAAGCATGCAAAATTTTCTCAGGATCCCTAAGGCTTTCCCTGCCAGTGGCATGGGGTTACACATTTTAATGGAAATGTTTTCCTTGGGTACCACTCTATCCTCATTTCTATTGCAAAGAAATTTGTCTTTGCATCCCAGCGCGTATAAAGTAGTCAATCACTGAGGTAAGGAATGATTAATTTATGGCTCCTTCCTGCCTTCCCCATATAGCTTCCAGGGGAGCAATATGAGACTTTCTGGCAGGACGTACCACTGACCTGGATCTGTTACTCGCTAAAAGTCCTCAACAGGTCTAAGGAAAACTGTAATATATTGCATACATATATTTTGCTACCACAACAATACATTTTGGCAATCTGATTTATATTAATTCTAATAATAATTCTTATAATGATATCTTAAAAATCATGATAATTTAGACTTTTTTGCCCTAAAAGTTTTAAAAAACAGAGCTACAAACATGTAGATGTAAGATCATCAGCTAATATATTACATAGTTTGTCCACCTCATGTTGACGATTAACATTTCCTGAAGGTTGAGTACTTCTTTTCACTGGCCATTTGCTGAGGAAAAACAAAAATAACTTAAGACATTCAGATCCTATTAATTACTGTATATTTGGCACAATGTTCAGTTACATCAAGTACACACTGAAACTACAGATCAGCAGTTTACACAAAGAATGTGTCTGATAGCGTGTGCGATGTGAGATTAGGGGGTATATGCGGGCATTTGACTGAGCTAGAGCCGCGTGTTCTTTTGAGACTGCAGTTTGAGTGACAGTGTAAAGGACTGTTCATTAAAACATTGTGATCGTTCCGGTTGCTATAACTCCCAGCGCTTCATCTTTACCTGAAGCCTTCAAGGACACAGCAGTGACACAGACGCTCCAGCTACAAGTTACATGGCTTTAGGCCAGATATCTGCTGTGTTCTGTTTCTGTTTGTGTAGATTCAATTTGACGTCTCACTCCATTTTTCTCTCGATTTCTGGCTCTCTCTCTCCCTGCTCTTTGCACTCTGCTATATTTTAAAGTTTTCACTTGTCAAAAAGTAGCCACAGACAAAGAGTATTTTTCCCTTGATGGCTTTTAATGGGGAAACTTTTTTTTGGTTACATGGTTTATGTTTACAAAGTTTCTTCGCTTCACTTGTTTTATTTATAAATAATATTAAATATTAAACAAAATATGAATTTTTACAAATTATATGAAATGCATACATGCATAAACATGATTGTTCACATAATAATTCAGCTGCTTAAACACATGTATCCATCTTGTAGTACAGCTGTATTCATCATTATATATCTATTTTTACAGATATTACTATATACTATTATTTATATATTTTCCCCCATTTTTCTTCATTTAAATTGGATTTCCAGGCTTATTTTAGACAAAATAATCTACTCTTACTAGACTGGCGCATGTATTACTTTTTTCCCCCCTCTCTCTTCAACAACAGCCCAAACTGAAACTGGCTCTATACTCCACACAAGGACGACTGAAAGTCAGTGAGTGTGTGCTGGAGCCGGGTGTCACATGAAGTCTACATTGTGGCAGCTACGTGCAGCGGCCTGTGGCTCTGGCTGGAAGAACAGGCAAAAATAGATTGAACATGCCGGTGCTGTGCTTGTTCCATTGCTTTGTGTTTGTTACTTTTTTCCCGCAGTGTTAGACCGAGCTGGGACAAAAGGAGACGCAGACTGCAAAAAGGTGCGATTTTGACAGATGAATCAGGCTGGCCAAAGGGGAGCCCAAACGAGAGACTAAATCAGGACAGAGGGAAATGCAGAAGAGTGGGGTTTAGACTCTCTTCATACCTGAACTCATCAGGGAGCCTGTGTGAGCGATTATAGGAGGATCTTTTTTATGCTTGCTATCAGGGGTGCCTTTTGAAATAAACTTGTGCCCTTCAAGACTGCACTTCATCTGCAATAAACAAATTCTATCACAACATAACTATGTTCTATAAAATATTGTTACATTTCTATGGGAAAATAACGGCTAAGTTCTTTAATAAAAAAAAAAGGTACAACATACTTGTAAATGAGTATTTTTACAGAACATTTTCCAGAAATAAAGCTTATGAAACACTTAATTGTGCATCATGTCTAAAAAAAAAAAAAAATATATATATATATATATATATATATATATATATATATATATATATATAATTTGTAAATACATAAATGTCTATAACACTTTAGTACAGGGACCAATTCTAACTATTAACTTGCTTATTAGCATGCATATTAGTAACATATTGGCAGTTTTTTAGTACATATAAAGCCATATTCTAAAATCCCTAATCCTACCCAATAACTAAGCTTACCAACTATGTTACAAACTATTAATAAGCAGTACATTAGGAGTTTATTGAGGCAAAAATCATAGTTAATATTTTGTCAATAGTGAGAATTAGACTAGACTTAAAATAAAGTGTTACCCAAAGGTAATTTTGAAGGGTCTGCTCGGGTAGCAAAAGCAACAACTTCATGTTTTCAATTAATGATAAGTTTTTCTAAATAACATAAAAATGTGTGGAGTCCTAAACACAAGATGAGTACATCACAGAGTGCAACAGGCACATGAGTACAACAGGCACAACATGAGGACATAACAGATCCAACACAACTCCACCCTTATATTAAGTATTTACTGACTTACAAATTGCTGTGTGGTAAATTTTAAATAAAACAACTCAACAACCACACAGAAGTATGAATGATTGATAAGAAATAACACAGCATATTTTCTTAAATGCATATTAGTCAGAGCACTCTTTGACTGCACAAGTGCTAAAGAGAGTTCAAATCATGTCCTAATTACCGCCCAGCTAAGGAAAGTAGAGCGCTCTGATTTGAATTTGTCCTGCTTCTGAAATAGCTCCTTGGGTCCAATTCAACATTTCACCAGAGCTAATGTACTGTTTGTAATATTTAAAGCCCAAATCAGGTGGAGCTTGAGAGTGGAATGACATGTAGAAAAAAAAAAGTAGTAAAAGTGAAATACAAGAAAGACTGTAAGAAAAGCACACTATTATTTTTATATTTTGGCTAGGTAAATTTCATGTAAAAGCATAACTTATTTTTTGCTTGATTTTGCCTCATTGCTTATCTGCTCTGTTTCATAATTGCAATGGGAAGAGGTCCACAATGTAATATAAAAAAAATAACTTTGCATCTAAGTGTTTAAACAATCATTCGGCTGTTTACAATAAATAAAGCAACAAGAACCGCAAGCCTCACTGGTTTCAAAGCATGTGGGATCTGTACTTTGACTTTTTATTAGTAGCAGCAGAAATAAAAATGAAAAAAACATTTTTTTTTTAATCCTCAACTTTTAAAAGATGTTGGTCCATTAAACCACTGCAATTAAGTTGCTCAAAACTCCCCCCTCATGCCATTAACTGCAATAACTAATTAAAACTAAAAAAGGGAGTCATCTTTGATTGATAGGATCTCTTTTCACTATTTTGCATTTTAATGTTCATTAATAAACTTTTATTGTTTTGGCTAATTATAATACCCCCTTACGATAATGACTTTTTGCCTTTTGTTGTAAAGTGCACACAGCTACATATGGAGAGGCTGAAGCTGATTAAGCAATGCTTTACTTCTCATTTAAAATATTAAAAATAAACAATAGTTTTTGGATTTATAGTTGTTTAATTTGCATGAGAATCCAGAGCATTCCTTTGAAACTGAAACTTAAATTTCCCTTTCCATGCGGCTTTTTTTTTTCCAGTATTAACTTTTTCTAATGCTTCATTCAGCCCAAAAGGACAATGAGAGCTATTCAAAGCTTTATTAACTCACCAGTCAACAGCTATTAGCAGCCATAACTCTTAGCACACTATGCATATTTCGAGTAAATCATGCATAATATTGTCTACGAACAAATAAACATTGAGTTTTATTCACAAATAAATGCATGAATTATTTCATATTAGTACACACTAGCGGTCATCTCACAAAAAATACTTCTCACATCTACTTCACAACACACATACGCACATGAATTAGTTATTTGCCTTGTTCCAATATTAATATTCTAAATGAATGACCATATGAGCACACCCAAACCATAACAGATTTCTGCACAACCTATCCTTAACCTATGCTTTTAGCCTTTAATAGCAAACACTATATAAAGGTCTTAGACAACTTACAACTTACAAAATTGTTTTATGGTGTTTTTGCCTTATGAACCGCTGAACATCTAATGCATAAGGCATACGAAATGGCAAACATTTCAGGAAGTTGTTATCAGGTTGAATTCTACAGGATTTCCAGGCTTTCCAGCAGTTCTGTCAGAAGCAGTGAAAGGAGGACTTAAACATCACCCTTTGCAACTGCCCTTCCAACATAAAAAATATTTTGCAAGTACTAAACTACTTCAGCATCGTTTTATAAAATGAGAGAAGGGAAGAAAACAAAAGAACGGAGGGCCCAGTGGAAGAATAGATTGATCGGGGCTTGTAATGGGGCAGTGATAACCTTGTGTAATGATATGTTGCTGTGCTTGTGATTCCTGTGCTGGCCGTGGCCGCCGTGCATGATGGATCACAACGGCGAGCTGATAGTACCATTACTCACTGACACGCACACCTGCCTGACACCCATCCCCTCTGGACACAGCAGCCCCCCAGAACCCGGTCCACTGAGACACTCCACTGGAAATTCTGCAGTCCAGCAAAACCCGCAAAGTTCTCCTCGTACTTTTTTTAGGACGTTTTTGCTTTTTCTTTCTCTTTACCTAATGTTTCCTCTAGTTACAAGCGCTGTTTGTCTCTGTCTAGTGAGAGTTTGGGTATTTGACCTTTGTTTTTGTTTTTTAAGTAAACTTTAAAAAGTGCTTCTCTTACAGCACGTAAGTATTAAAAAAAAATCTGATCTGAAACAAAATGTATCATACTTGATTATTCAGTGATTTGATTAATAAGCTTTTTCTTGTTGTGAATTACAGTGCAGTAATGAGAGCGCTAGAATAGAAAACCCTCCCATGTGACCCTGGTGTCTCCAGAGACCGTCACTATATCTTCCTGAATTCTCTGATTAAATTTCACCATCGTCTTTCATACGTGCATCTGCAAATCTGCAAAAATAAATAAATAAATACCACTTGCTACCACAGAAACTAAGCCCTCTGGCAGATGCATGTCCAAATCACATGCTGCTCAAAACTGCACACAATCATCCACACATGCTAAAATTGATTTTGTTGATGATTTTTGCATTACATTGCATAGCTCAAATCTACTTTTAGATTACCACCATCTATTGGTCAAGTTCAAAAACACAATTCAAATTAACAATTGAATAAATCTAAAAAATGAATACCCATTTTTATACTTAAATTAACCACTCTATTTTTTCATACATTTAAAACAATTCACGTTAGATTGACATTTTTTTATATTTATCAAAACATCATTGTCTTACTGAGGCAGAATTTTGGTGAGAATTTTTTGCATTTTGTTATTATCCATAAATAAAATCAAAAGAATTCAAAAATGATCTCACAGCAAACTAAAAAAAATATGACTGCCAGATATCTCTGTAGCCTGTAGTTCAGAGGACCCTCATGAAAGAACTGCAGTGATGGGACTTTTACTCTCACAACGTGTGCCCCACCAGAGCACCAGTGTCGGGCTAGCAAACGTGTCAACCCTCCTGATAACTGCACCCTACTAGCCACCCAAACCGCAGCGGCCCCTATCCTATCAATCACCACAGGCCAGCACAGAGAACCTGCCTCCCCTGCCACTGGATGATGGAGGAGGGGGGAACTGGAGCTCCATGCATATCAGCCGCTGCATTTGTAGCCCTCCAGGAGAAGAGCAGGTGAAGGGCTGAGAGAAAGAGTGAGTGTGCACATGGGAGTGATAAAACACTCTATCCTTTCATGCAGATGTTTCTGTAATTGTTTTGTCCGTCTATTCAATTAAGAGAGCACATTATTAGAAAATATTGTCTTTCTATGGAGAATGTGAGGTTTAAAAAATCATTTTATTCAAATGATTTTTTTAAGATGTTCTACTTTAAATGAGATATATATCACATTTGCCCATTTTAACATCTCAAATATTTTATTACATTAGTTTCAGATGTGTAATATATACACCCCTTACTTTTGCAAGCATTTGAAAACTGTGACAAATTTTGTCTTAGCACTGTAGGTCCTATAGTACAGTAAATCTACACTATTTCACTTTATTACCTTTTACCACTTACTTGCCACTTATAAAAGGTCATATTGTGTAGAAATATTGTAGGGGCATCCTTTACATTTACCTAATTTATAATCAAATCAAACCTTTTATTATTTAATTGTTGATTTTAAACAAAACTTGTGTTGGATCAAAGAAAATATATATATTTTTTTTCTGTCTTTGCACCCTATACAGTAGGTAGATTACTGCCCTATAGTAAAACAGTAATATATTTAAAAAATAAATCATACTAAGTATAGTTTAAATCTCTTCTTAACATATTTACTGACATATCGCTTGAGACTTACTGATATAAAAATGATAATTCAACCTTATTTGGAGTACCACTTATGCATAATGTACATTTCTTAATAATACGTTTAAAATGTGTTTTAATGTCACTATTAATAAGGACTGTATGATCGCTGTATAACATCAGTCTTTAAATGCAAGAATATGATGTACCTGATATATAATACATAATTATATAATATACAATTTTAAATATATAAAAAATTATATAAAATATATAATGTAGCTGAAATATACTTGTAATAGTTCCACTTTAGCACAATCAAATATACTTCAGTATATCTTTATTTGGACTTCAGCACTACTTAAAATGCATTAAGTACAAAACTAGTTTTTCCAATTCAGCAGACTTTACGTATACCTGCAGAATGCAGAACATCAGGGTATTTTTATTAAGTACATAAATATGTAAATGTATTTGTAGTGTACTTCTAGTATGCATGAAATAAATGTATTTCAAAAACATTTTTGTATTTATTTTCTTTTATATTTATTTGTCACACATTTTGCTATTTTCACTTTGACCTTCAAACAAGCCTCTTAAGAAAATAGTCAATTATTAAGATGTATGTGTACTTAATGTTATTTGTGCTCATAAATCTCGTAAACTAAGTCAATTTAATTTTACAAATTCGTTATATGTGTTTTGCAAGTGAAATGTTCTCATATTGATTCCTGCATTCTTTGAAAGTAACTGTAATAAAAACCATTGGCGATATAATTTAACACCCGCATTCTCCACCAAAAGAGCTTCACTTAACTAGACATCTCTTTTCCAATTCACGCCATTTATAAATGTCAAAATATTGTGCACATCCCTCTTGCGTTCTCTCTGGCAGTGTTAAGCTCGCAGCAAGACAGACGAAAGGAGGATTACACTTTATTGAGGGAACGCTGGGAAAATTACTCAGCGGAAAAGAAAACTGCTGGCATGCCATCAAAAACTCATCCAGAAGAATTACCATATGACTCTTTACCACTGACTGCCAAGAGAGGAAAAAAAGGCTTGACTGTAAAACCGTAGGAGTGTTTTGCGTGTCTTAAGGCACATGCTACAACTGCGCAGCTACATCAAACACTTGAATAAGCATGCATTAGTATGCTTGTTTTAATCTTGGATGGCTCTGTGCTATTTCCAGCACCTATTGTAAAAATGTCAAGTGGTGAAATTGAACCGGGTTGCAGATATCTGTGGCTGTCACAAATCTGTCTAAATAGGTTCTGACTGTTTAAAGAGATTCCAGTGAGAGCCGTTTACCATATTGCCTATTGACTGCTCAAATTACACCTGTCAGTTTAACTAAAATATTATTTGACTTATTTGGATGACTTTGAAAGTGCATGTCAGGGTTGACATCGCTCCCAATATCAAAATAATATATTTTTCAGCTTTTATAACAGGAATGGTTCTAAAAAGAAGTGACAATTGTTGAGGTACCTGTAAATGCAATCCTCAAGGACTAGAAATGCACTTTGATGGGAAGACTGTCGGCACAGTTTAGGCATCAAGACTATTAGCTTGTTCTGAATGTGCTTTCTGTTTATGAGAAGTAAAACATTTGTGAATATTTTTGAAACAGATGTCTGTTGTTGATTGGATTTGCTGTAGAAACTAATGTATGACTGCAGAGAAATTCAAAAAGAGTGAATAGCATGACACAAATTGAAGTTTAGTGGCTAATTAGCTTTAAATGGGCCACTTAATTGGTCTCGAATGCAATGAGAAAAACATCCATATTTCACTTTGTCTTCATTAACGCACTGGAAAGTGCTCATTTGATTTATAATAATGAAGTTAAATAGCAGATTTTTATTTCTTGGCCTAAAACATTTTACTGAAGCATTTAACAAGATAAACTGAGGAAACAAACATGTAAATATTGAAATGAAATGTTGCCATGTTGAGCACACGGCTCACTGATGAGACTCTATATTCTCATTAAGCCATTAAAAGCTTCACATTTTGTCCTGTCATATATCTTTTACCATATGACGGTTCTGGAAATTGATGCAAGACCAACTAATGCAATTATATTGCAAAAAAAATTGGTCATGAATCAGAGATCCAGCAACGGTAGATGTTCAAGAGGTAAGAATTTGAAAGAAAACAGCATTGAGTTGTGGAAGGATCACAGACCAGCCCTCTTGAAGAAGGCACCTGGGGGATTCTGGCCATATGTTTGAGCTTTGTCTTGTCCTACAAAGTTAGTGCGCCCTTCATCATGCTTCGTCAAAGAGGAGCTTGGCTGTGACATAGAGAATATGGGCTAGCGGCGAGAGACGAGGTATCAGTTAGGTGTCGCTCCTGGCTGCTTTTAAACAGGGCCAACCGCTGCACTGATTATGGCATAATTAAAGCAGTAAAGCCGGAAGATTATCCACCTGGTTATGGGCTCAAGTCTCTTCACTAATAGGGCAAATGAGTAGCTCCAGCTTGCAGGTTCGGGCCAGCCGCGCTGCCGATTAATGCAGTTTATTGGGATCTGTTAAAAGCATTAAGTGAAGACAAGAGCAGTAATTCGTCATCTTTAAAAGCAGGGAAATTAAATCATAGCACAGGGAAATGAGCATAGATAAAGCAAAAATGCTCTTTTAGAGGTTACCTGTTTGCAAGCTGTGTACTTTTGCGCAATGCACCCCTCCCCTCGCAAGTCTCTTGGTGGACCACTTTCATTCTCCTTTAAGTGTGTAAATTGGAAATAATTGCCTCAACCGTAAACAGAATTTGATTAAAGGACAAAAGATACCTGTGAGAGCATATGAGAGGAAATTCAATTGGATTTGCGTAACTGCTAAGTGTGGCAGGAGCCGCAAACACACTTTCTCATTTACCCTCACTGGCAACTGCGCTCAGCACCGCTGGAATCCATGGGACAGTTTTAGGCTGGATTTGAACTAAATTCATTTTTTATTATTATGTTATTTATTTAATTCTTTACAACATTTACTATATTCAATATATCATTATGCACATTTAACATTCTAAAATTTGTGTTCTCTTTGAGCTGCACACTGTATGTGCTTTTTAACATGATAACAGAACCATAATTTCACACAAATCTAAATTTCTACTTCATCTCCCTTTAATCTACACTATATTCTCGTTGTTTCTAAGCATTCGAATAACTCAATTAAGTACCAGCAACCATTCTAATCTTCAGTCAAATATCATTACGGCCTCACTAAATGAGCAAAAACTTCTCCCAAGAATATCTTTTTCCCTTTCCTCTGAAGGAAGACAGCTACCAGGCAGCTAAATAATTTTGGAAATTCACAAAACTACGATGGAAACAATTTACAAGCTTTTCATTTGCATAAACATGCAGCCTTGTCAAACAAAAATGCTTGACTTTAACCCCAAACATTCTGAAAACAATGCTACATTTTTGATGGGAAGACATTTTTAACAAAATAGTAAAATTCATAAAGACTGTCCTTTCATAACTCAAATAAACAGATATGCTAAACAGGGAATTTGAAATGCATACAAATCCTGCACACACAAACACACACACACACACACAAGGTAATGAAAATGCCTCTTAGTCATCATTTATGCAACTTTAGCAACTAAACAATTAAAATTAGTTCTCTAACCCACACAATTATGGAGGCATTAGTTTTATATTGTAGGCAAAATTAGTAGGTTTTGAAAGTGTTTTAAAGAGCAGAAGGACAAAACTAAGGCACATGCAGTGTATCATTGTGAAAGCTTGCATATTTTGACTTTAATTAATTTTCCAAGGACAAAAGACAGGAGTTTTGCTAGACTCCATAAATTATTATATAAAAAAAAAAAGACAAGAGAGTGCGATCATCCTCTTAAACAACACATTTTGCTTTTTCTGAATTTCACGGAGTTCTTTTGCAAAGGTGATTTGGAAGAAAAATGTTCCATTTCATGGTAGGGGGTGCCATCTGCTGGTAATATTCAACAACAGATTTTTCCAAGTGTCTTTCATTTTCATCCAAGAATAGATGTTTGCTTATATTGTATTTTATACATAAGTGAATTATGTGCCATGCATATTAAATGCATAAGCATGTAAAGAAACAAATCTTGTAATTTGTCATTCAGTGGTTCAACTTTGTAAATCTATACTGATAGTCTAACCCTAATGAAGATTCAAACTCCTTTTATGGATGCACCTAATCTTGAATGTTTGTATTTGTGTATGTATATGCAGAGTAAATGTGTGTTTGCTTCTCAGTTTTTGTTTCCCTCCACCTACATTTGTGGACTAAAACAAAGAGGAGGTAACTTAGTGGAAAGTGATGAATAGGTTTGCCAGCGCCATCACTCGTACAATGAAGGTGCCAGGGCCGGGTGCAGAAATGTTCAAAGTCATTGTTCCCCTGGAGACGGGTCAGCGTATTGGTCAAAGCCTGATGCGACTCTACTGTGCTTTATCCTCATGTGCACCCGAACACCTCCACCCACAGCCAAGTGCTGAGGAATCTCACATTTATTTCCAGTAAAATCTCCCTTCCAACTGCAGCGTATGCACAAACATCTCCTTGATGATTGCAATGCGTCCTCTGATGTTTACTTGCATAAATAATGTCTTTGGTGTGCCTTTGTAGAAGAAATCATGTGTGTGTATATCATGTTATTCTGAATCTGGTAAATATCAGTAAAGCGATAAAGTATCTCGACATGGTCCCATGCACTGTATGTTTAACTTGGCTGGTCATTTAAAGACACTTGACTTAACTAGCACTAGCAATAGTGAAACTGTGCTATTTGTATCTTAGGCAGCCATTCATGATCCTTAAAATGTACTTTTATTGATGTTACCCAGCCAGGTTGAATAGATCTTTGAACTGAATAAACAATGTTAACTGAGATATTACCAAATTAAGCACATTTTAATACTACATGATATATGTTCTTACAGTCAATAATGTATGCTGTCAAAACCTGTTTTCAGCTATTTTAATCAGTGGATGTATAAATCATTTGTTTGATACATAGGCTACATGCATCACTTATTATCACTATAATTATATACTATAGAAAAGTACATATCAAAAATATATTTTTATAGAAAATTATAACATATAGATAATATAATAGATTGTATTTATATAATAAATAATATTTAGCTAAAATATTAATCTATAAAATATATTAATAATAATATCAAATAAAAATATATTTACAATATATAAATATAAGTTTTTATCATTGTTAAAACAATGTATTGAATAATTATGTACATTTTAAGGATTCATATATCCATTTAAAATAACTGTAAAAAGAACCATAAATAAATGTTTCATAAATCGAATGCAATTGAAACCACATTAGATATTGTAATATTGTCAAATTTACACAAAATATTCACACACAAAAAATCCTATTTAAGTCAGTTGAGTGTTCTAGTTATCGATACTAATCTTCATGAAATTTGTCTCCGTTGAAAAGTTGAATGTGAGGAACAGAGAGCGTGAGTGTGTGAAACTGTCAAAGACACGCCGAGCGCCCTGAGAATCCCCACGCAAGGCACACCTTATTAAACACTTCCTGATAGGGTCAATAGCCCGCTCTCCCAACACCACCCTAGAACAATTTCAATTTTAATAGCTTTTACTATGTATTTCACAGGCAAGCCCCCATTGAAATAGAGCCATCAAAAAGTCCCACCGACAGATTCAAGCCCGGGAGCTTGGCGTAATTATCCCAGCGGACGCGCGCCTGTGTGAGGTAGTTCAACCTCGTTCATCATCTCCAGCAGGCCCCGGACTCTGCCTGCTAATTTCATCCCCAGGATTAGCTTTGCTCACTTGTCTATCTTGTTATATTTCTTGAGGGTGAAATATCGCCTTCCACTTTTAATAAGGCTGAGCGGGGCCACGCACCGTTGCCTGCGCGCGGCATACGCGCGGAAAAAGGGGCAGAAGGCGAGCAAAACTTTGCCGTTCGCTCTTCTGGGGAGTGACCGGAGAGAAAGAGTGAAGGTGAAAGCGTATGCCTGCGATACCTGCAGGGCAATGCAAGCTGTTTGCTCTCTGAATAGAAAAGAAAAAGAGGTGTGTGGGAGCTCTGGGCCGTGCGCGCCGATTCACCTCCAGAGAGAATGCTCGTGCGCGCCGAAATTAGCAGACGTTCGCGAGGCGGAGAACGAGCGTGACATCTTATTAAACTTGTGGATCAAATCCGCGTATCCTCAGATCATTTGACATCCGTTTGTCACCTTCACCCTCCACCCCGCGCGCCCGGTGGTTAATTACAATGTATTGTGTTTAAAGGGGCAATTAAAGCCATCACACCAATGGCGTTTTGGACTTTAATTACCCATTGACAATTAAGGCTGAATGCTACTGTGTAGGCTTGTAATAGCGTACAGTGCACCAATTGACGTTTATTTTTGCAAGCTAACACTTACACGAGTAACTTGCATTAAGGAAGCCATTATTAGAACATTTATCATGGAGATCAGTCGTTAATGCGCGTGTAAATCTGTTAAACATTATATTATACTGTTTTTTTTTTTTTTTTTTTATAGAGCATTGCATTTTTGGCATGGCATTGTCCAACAAATTTATTTTTTATATCTGTTTTATTTTTATATGTTTTTAATATGTTCTATAAACAGAAACAGGCAAACAAAACTAATGGAACTGTATTATAATTTTCTCAAAGATTATTCTATTTTATTGATAATAATATGCATTGCGTTAATAATAATATTAATTTGAATAATTTTAAGTCCTCCTGCAGCCCCTTTCTGGCCCACTACTACTTTGCATACTTTATAATTTCATTTTGTTGTGGGAGTGACCACTTAATACAATGAATTGTGTCTCTGCAGGCTAAAGTTAACTTAGTTTAACCTTAAAATAGGTGGGCTGTGTTATCAAATATGTGCCTGACAGTCCAGGGTAAAAGCTTGAGGAAAAAAAAACCTAGACCTAATTACATTCGGATCACAGTGACATGAAGTATTTCAAAACACTGCTAGCTATTATTCTGTTTCTGCTCACCTTGAAATATTCAAGAGATCACATATCACTCATTCATCGGGCAGAAAAATTGAAAAGAGAGACGGCAAAATATAATTAACCTTGTTACAGCCAGGTCAAACAACCGATTGTTATTCGTTCCATATGACAGCGCTTTGAGGCAATATTTTCCCAGGGAGACTCACAGCATACGACATAAATTGAGATAAAAATGAAAACAAGAAACCTGAATTAATACTACTGTACTGTATCAAATAAAAAGCTTCTTGGCACCTGTGAGATACCCTTAAGCAGTTTAGAGGTAAATCGCTATTGAACCAGATCCTTTTAGCTACTGGAGCTTATTGCTTTAGACTTTCATCACAGAGGCCGGCTAACATTTGATACTTCATCATCTACCCGTGGCCTCACAGGAGCCACTGAGAGCACCTGACGCAAACTGCTTACGGATACAATATCTCAGTGTTAAAATGAAGTGAATTTATAACAACAATATTAATACATTGTAGGGCTGTAAATGTGCATTTAGTTGCTTTAACAAGGAATCCCAAAAGTCATGAAAATGCATTATTTATAATCGCAATGTACCCAATCATTAAGTTTGTTGGATCAATCCATCAATGTTATGCGTTTAAATGAATTAGCATATTTGAAAGAAATGAATGAGCAAGTACAAACTGGTAAGTGCATGATTAGACAGTGTTATTGAACTTTTCTCTCTGGTGGTCCAGACCTGATCTGGTCTTGGTGTTTCCTGCTTAATTAAGTCTCATCTGTCACATTGTTCATTACTTCTGCAACCCTCTTGTGAGTGAATTGCCTCCGTCCATTAATATTTACAGCCTAATATCTGCAACCCCGAGAAGCCACAGCACTCAAATTATATGTCAGATAATTAAAAGAATAATTATGAATGGTCAGCAAGGTATGAGCCATATTTCATAGATGATTGTGTGTTTCTTTTCCATTTTTCACAGTTTAAATGTATTTTGTATGCAGATAAGCACAGGACACTTTTTAATTAACCGTGAGGGGCATTATGAGCAACTTTGTTGTAAAATATTTTATATTTATCATGCACATACTCAAAAACAGGTCGAATTCTGGGTTAAAATATACAATATTTTATAGTATTATCATGATTTAATTATTTACTATCATAATTTGTTAATGATGATGAGAAGCATTTTATATGTTTCCTCTTTACTGTTTTACCCACTCAATTAATTTTCATTAAAATAAGGAAATGAGTTTTTTGACGCTCTTGATGACACATAAGCACAGGCGTATGAGGTCATCATCATTTATTCTTATATTACACAAATGCTATCCATCTTAAAGATGATTCCACTCGTATTCAGTACACTCTGCTCCAGCCCCCAACCCTCCATACCTCCATACTATCCTATACAATGTGCCACAGTTCCCCTCTCACATAAAGACGGTCATTAATTGAATCACATAATTTTCCTCCCTGCCTCCCACAAAAGGCCATTTGCAACTTCAGGTGTGGCGGGATAATGGGGGATGATATTTCTATCCAGCAATGCCAGGGGCAGAATCTGATCATTTTCTCTTCTGAAGGTTAAACTTAGATAACCTGCCTTTGGCATTTAATCAGCTACTTGTTAAATACTCTTTTGGTAATAAAATCATTTAAAATTTGATTGCTTCTCAAATAAGGCTGTTTTTAAATGGATTTAACGACTTTGTTAAGGCTTTGCTGAACGCATCCCTAGTTAGGACAGTGTGTAAAAGCCTTATGGTAATGATATGCTTTACAGCTTGCAAAATCGCAATGATATTCATTAAAATGACTTTGGTAATCACGGTGTGTAAATTAGAAATACCTGTCCCGCCGGCAGACGTTTAAAGGGATAGCATCCCACCAGACAGCATTCATCACTATAAAAGTCTATGTGGTTTCTAGAAAAATAAATATATGGGATATGAGTGGTTGCACTTTAAAAGACAATGCTTATCTAATTTAGAGATATTATTAATGCATTACTTTATGATAACTAGCATTTATCAGTCTGGGTTCTGGTTCTTTTTTTCATTTACAATATTTCAAGCTGTATGAATTAAAATTGTATTATGAACAAATATGAATTAACTGTATTTATTCATTTACATTAACCTAGATTAATAAGCATTTCAAATTGTTATTCATTATAAGTTCATGATACCTAATGCTTTATTTGGTCCTATTTAACATTAGCATTAAGTTTTCAGTCATAATTAATGTATTACTTTATGATAACTAGCATTTATCTTGGTTAATGTTATTTTACATTATACAAAACATTTCTAATATTTCAAGTTGTATCATTTAAAATGAATGCTTTATGAACAAACATGAATGAAGAACTTGTATTAATATTTAATCATTTACATTAAGATAACTTAGAACAACCAAAAATTGTTTATTTTAAGTTCCTGATACATAATGAAAATTTCACATATTATATATTTTTAACATTTCAAGTTATATAAATTATAATGAATGCACTATAAACAAACATGAATTAACATTATTTAATCTTTTACATTAACTTAGATTAATAATTGATGCAAAATTGTTGTTAATTTTTTGCATTTCAATTTACACATTTTAATTTTACATACACTAGTAAATTTTTTACGTTTTACGTTGTAAACATTAAAATGTATTTATCATGAACAACAAACAACAATATTTCTTAATTTACATTTAAGACTTTATGTATTTGAACCTTATTATAAAGTCTTGCCAGTTTAGATGGTTGACAACATTTAGTAATTTTGGGACGGGGACGTCCTGTACAGTTTTGAAGTTACTCTTGGTCAAGAGACAACCAAATACATACACAAGACATAAAAGGCCAGAAGTATTATTAGAAGGGGGGAAAAACAGCTTTCACCTTCCAATATTTTCTTCTGAAGACTTGATTGTCTGCCCTTCAGAGTCTAGATATGGTCGTGCTTCCTGTCCACTGACACCCATATAAATGGCCTTATTATCTCCCATTGGGATGGGGGG